>NC_060188.1:3617281-3749103 GCF_021184085.1 Oncorhynchus gorbuscha
AAGGTAACTCTGGCTGGGGAGTAGTCTGGGGAGAAGGTAACTCTGCCTGGGAAGTAGTCTAACTCTGTCTGGGGGAGAAGGTAACTCTGGCTGGGGAGTAGTCTGGGGTGAAGGTAACTCTGGCTGGGAAGTAGTCTGGGGAGAAGGTAACTCTGGCTGGGGAGTAGTCTGGGGAGAAGGTAACTCTGCCTGGGAAGTAGTCTCTGGCTGGGAAGTAGTCTGGGGAGAAGGTAACTCTGGCTGGGAGTAGTCTAGTAACTCTGCCTCTGGGGAGTAGTCTGGGGTGAAGGTAACTCTGCCTGGGAAGTAGTCTGGGGAGAAGGTAACTCTGGCTGGGGAGTAGTCTGGGGAGAAGGTAACTCTGGCTGAGGAGTAGTCTGGGGAGAAGGTAACTCTGGCTGGGGAGTAGTCTGGGGAGAAGGTAACTCTGGCTGGGGAGTAGTCTGGGGAGAAGGTAACTCTGGCTGGGGAGTAGTCTGGGGAGAAGGTAACTCTGGCTGAGGAGTAGTCTGGGGTGAAGGTGGAAGCATATACAGACCAGGCTATGACATCTTGGGGATCGGTCACAAACTAGGAAACTTTTTTCTTCTAATCAGGGCCTGAACTATTATGGATATTAGTCATTCTATACTGGGGATGTGGAGGGTGGAGGGTACTACTGCACTACTCTGAAGATCTGTATTTAAATTTGGCCTATATATCTGTCAATGTCACCTCCCAGTGACGTCTTGACAAACCAACTGAACAGCTTTAACCCTTCCATGTTCAATGTCTGGAACAGAGAGTAAGGAGCAATGAACGAATCAGTCTTGATACCTGTCACTTTAGGGTCCCAGTAATTCACTATGGACTCTATAGTTGTCATGTTTGTCATTTATTATCATGTCTTGTCCCTGTGCTCCCCATTCTGTTCGTTTCCCTCTGCTGGTCTTATTGGGTTCTTTCCCTCTTTCTATCCCTCTCTCTCCCCCTCCCTCTCTCACTCTCTCGCTCTCTCTTCTCTCTGTCGTTCCGTTCCTGCTCCCAGCTGTTCCTATTCCCCTAATCATCATTTAGTCTTCCCACACCTGTTCCCGATCCTTTCCCCTGATTAGAGTCCCTATTTATTCCTTTGTGTTCCGTTCCTGTCCCGTCGGTTCCTTGTTTTGTATTCACCATGCTGTGATTGTGTTTCGCCCTGTCCTGTCGTGTTTTTTGCCTTCATCAGATGCTGCGTGTGAGCAGGTGTCTCTGTCTGCTACGGCCTGCGCCTACCCGAAGCGACCTGCAGTCTGTGGCCGCTTCTCTTGTTATTCCCCTCTACAGACTAGAGGATTTCTGTTATTCCCTGTTTGGACTTGAATAAACTCTGTTTCTGTTAAGTCGCTTTTGGGTCCTCTATCACCTGCATGACAGAAGGAACCGACCAAGTAATGGACCCAGCGACTTCAGACGCTCGTTACACTGCCGTCGAGATCCAAGGAGCCATGCTCGGCAGACACGAGCAGGAATTGTCTGCTGCTCGCCATGCCGTGGAGAACCTGGCCGCTCAGGTTTCCGACCTCTCTGGACAGTTCCAGAGTCTACGTCTCGTGCCACCTGTTACTTCCTGGCCTGCCGAGCCTCCAGAACCTAGGGTTAATAACCCACCTTGCTACTCCGGGCAGCCCACTGAATGCCGCTCCTTTCTCACGCAGTGTGAGATTGTGTTCTCTCTCCAACCCAACACATACTCTAGAGAGAGAGCTCGGGTTGCTTACGTCATTTCACTCCTTACTGGCCGGGCTCGAGAATGGGGCACAGCTATCTGGGAGGCAAGGGCTGATTGCTCTAACAAGTTCCAGAACTTTAAAGAGGAGATGATTCGGGTTTTTGACCGTTCAGTTTTTGGTAGGGAGGCTTCTAGGGCCCTGGCTTCCTTATGCCAAGGTGAACGGTCCATAACGGATTATTCTATTGAGTTTCGCACTCTTGCTGCCTCTAGTGAGTGGAACGAGCCGGCGCTGCTCGCTCGTTTTCTGGAGGGACTCCACGCAGTGGTTAAGGATGAGATTCTCTCCCGGGAGGTTCCTTCAGATGTGGACTCTTTGATTGCTCTCGCCATCCGCATAGAACGACGGGTAGATCTTCGTCACCGGGCTCGTGGAAGAGAGCTCGCATCAACGGTGTTTCCCTGCTCCGCATCGCAACCATCTCCCTCCTCTGGCTTTGAGACTGAGCCCATGCAGCTGGGAGGGATTCGCATCTCGACTAAGGAGAGGGAACGGAGGATCACCAACCGCCTGTGCCTCTATTGCGGAGTTGCTGGACATTTTGTTAATTCATGTCCAGTAAGAGGCCAGAGCCCATCAGTAAGCGGAGGGCTACTGGTGAGCGCTACTACTCTGGTCTCTTCATCTAGATCTTGTACTACTATGTCGGTCCATCTACGCTGGACCGGTTCGGGTGCTACATGCAGTGCCTTGATTGACTCTGGGGCTGAGGGTTGTTTCATGGACGAAGCATGGGTTCGGAAACATAACATTCCTTTCAGACCGTTAGACAAGCCTACGCCCATGTTTGCCTTAGATGGTAGTCATCTTCCCAGTATCAGATTTGAGACACTACCTTTAACCCTCACAGTATCTGGTAACCACAGTGAGACTATTTCTTTTTTGATTTTCAGTTCACCGTTTACACCTGTTGTTTTGGGTCATCCCTGGCTAGTATGTCATAATCCTTCTATTAATTGGTCTAGTAATTCTATCCTATCCTGGAACGTTTCTTGTCATGTGAAGTGTTTAATGTCTGCCATCCCTCCCGTTTCTTCTGTCCCTACTTCCCAGGAGGAACCTGGCGATTTGACAGGAGTGCCGGAGGAATATCATGATCTGCGCACGGTCTTCAGTCGGTCCCGAGCCAACTCCCTTCCTCCTCACCGGTCGTATGATGGTAGTATTGATCTCCTTCCGGGGACCACTCCTCCTCGAGGTAGACTATACTCTCTGTCGGCTCCCGAACGTAAGGCTCTCGAGGATTATTTGTCTGTGTCTCTTGACGCCGGTACCATTGTGCCTTCTTCTTCTCCGGCCGGGGCGGGGTTCTTTTTTGTTAAGAAGAAGGACGGTACTCTGCGCCCCTGCGTGGATTATCGAGGGCTGAATGACATAACGGTTAAGAATCGTTATCCGCTTCCCCTTATGTCATCAGCCTTCGAGATTCTGCAGGGAGCCAGGTGCTTTACTAAGTTGGACCTTCGTAACGCTTACCATCTCGTGCGCATCAGAGAGGGGGACGAGTGGAAAACGGCGTTTAACACTCCGTTAGGGCATTTTGAGTACCGGGTTCTGCCGTTCGGTCTCGCCAATGCGCCAGCTGTTTTTCAGGCATTAGTTAATGATGTTCTGAGAGACATGCTGAACATTTTTGTTTTTGTCTATCTTGACGATATCCTGATTTTTTCTCCGTCACTCGAGATTCATGTTCAGCACGTTCGACGTGTTCTACAGCGCCTTTTAGAGAATTGTCTCTACGTAAAGGCTGAGAAGTGCTCTTTTCATGTCTCCTCCGTTACTTTTCTCGGTTCCGTTATTTCCGCTGAAGGCATTCAGATGGATTCCGCTAAGGTCCAAGCTGTCAGTGATTGGCCCGTTCCAAGGTCACGTGTCGAGTTGCAGCGCTTTTTAGGTTTCGCTAATTTCTATCGGCGTTTCATTCGTAATTTCGGTCAAGTTGCTGCCCCTCTCACAGCTCTTACTTCTGTCAAGACGTGTTTTAAGTGGTCCGGTTCCGCCCAGGGAGCTTTTGATCTTCTAAAAGAACGTTTTACGTCCGCTCCTATCCTCGTTACTCCTGACGTCACTAGACAATTCATTGTCGAGGTTGACGCTTCAGAGGTAGGCGTGGGAGCCATTCTATCCCAGCGCTTCCAGTCTGACGATAAGGTTCATCCTTGCGCTTATTTTTCTCATCGCCTGTCGCCATCTGAGCGCAACTATGATGTGGGTAACCGTGAACTGCTCGCCATCCGCTTAGCCCTAGGCGAATGGCGACAGTGGTTGGAGGGGCGACCGTTCCTTTTGTCGTTTGGACAGACCATAAGAACCTTGAGTACATCCGTTCTGCCAAACGACTTAATGCCCGTCAAGCTCGTTGGGCGTTGTTTTTCGCTCGTTTCGAGTTTGTGATTTCTTACCGTCCGGGTAGCAAGAACACCAAGCCTGATGCCTTATCCCGTCTGTTTAGTTCTTCTGTGGCTTCTACTGATCTCGAGGGGATTCTTCCTTATGGGCGTGTTGTCGGGTTGACAGTCTGGGGAATTGAAAGACAGGTTAAGCAAGCACTCACGCACACTGCGTCGCCGCGCGCTTGTCCTAGTAACCTCCTTTTCGTTCCTGTTTCCACTCGTCTGGCTGTTCTTCAGTGGGCTCACTCTGCCAAGTTAGCTGGTCATCCCGGTGTTCGAGGCACTCTTGCGTCTATTCGCCAGCGCTTTTGGTGGCCGACTCAGGAGCGTGACACGCGCCGTTTCGTGGCTGCGTGTTCAGACTGCGCGCAGAAGAAGTCTGGTAATTTTTTTCTGCTTCTGCTCCTGGTCTTGCTGGGTCTCAGTCTGTTCCCTGCCATCGCATCTCTCCTGTTCTTGTTCCTGCCCTTGCTGTGTCTCAGTCTGTCCCTAGTTCTCATTTTTTTTTTAGAGTAGTACCCTAGTTTCCCTTTTTATCGTTTTTCGTTACGGTCCTGAGGAGAGGAGTTGGGTTCTTTCTCGGGACGTGCTGGACCGTTTGATCTATGATTTCCTCCGTTGCCGCCAGTGTTCCTCCTCGAGAGCGCCAGGAGGCGCTCGGTGAGTGGGGGGGGGTACTGTCATGTTTGTCATTTATTATCATGTCTTGTCCCTGTGCTCCCCATTCTGTTCGTTTCCCTCTGCTGGTCTTATTGGGTTCTTTCCCTCTTTCTATCCCTCTCTCTCCCCCTCCCTCTCTCACTCTCTCGCTCTCTCTTCTCTCTGTCGTTCCGTTCCTGCTCCCAGCTGTTCCTATTCCCCTAATCATCATTTAGTCTTCCCACACCTGTTCCCGATCCTTTCCCCTGATTAGAGTCCCTATTTATTCCTTTGTGTTCCGTTCCTGTCCCGTCGGTTCCTTGTTTTGTATTCACCATGCTGTGATTGTGTTTCGCCCTGTCCTGTCGTGTTTTTTTGCCTTCATCAGATGCTGCGTGTGAGCAGGTGTCTCTGTCTGCTACGGCCTGCGCCTACCCGAAGCGACCTGCAGTCTGTGGCCGCTTCTCTTGTTATTCCCCTCTACAGACTAGAGGATTTCTGTTATTCCCTGTTTGGACTTGAATAAACTCTGTTTCTGTTAAGTCGCTTTTGGGTCCTCTATCACCTGCATGACAATAGTGGTCGTAAATAACCACGGTTGTGTCCCAAATGGCACCCGCACCCTATTCTATATATAGTGCACTACTTTTGACCAGACCTCTATGTAGGGAATAGGGTGCCATTTGGGACAACTTGGGACAGAGTTCCAGTGGGCCTGTTCTTGTTTAGAAATAAAAACATGATCCATGGAAAGGCGTTAACTACAAACATGACACTTTATTGAACGTTTGCCTGAATCGGTTACAGAATCTGAGAGTTAACTGTTTGTTCTTCTAATCAGGGAAAACAGAGTTCTATACATAGGCATGCTGTATCCCTGCACAGTCACATCTGTGAAAACCAATACCACCCCCCCGTCGGATGCCCCGAATGGAACAGTGTGAAGGCAAGCCAATTCAGGAGTGGACAAGTCAAGGACATGTCAAACCCAGACAAGAGGGGTGTTTACAAATGGGGCTGCCCGGGGGGGGGGCGAACTTGACGAAACAGTAGTATGTGTAAAATCTCACCCTAATTTGTTCATAGCATCTTTATAAACACAGACATGAAGATCTAGATCTTTAGTAATTTCATAGAGATTTCCTTCCAAACTGTCAGGGGGGTACAGTATTAGGGTAATCTGATGATGTCACAAGCAACTCCAACAGGTTATTTGTGGCCCTTTGGCCTGTTTTGGACCCTATCCCCTGACACCCCCTACAGTTCTCTACCGTGTCTCTTATACAACCGTCCTTATCTCTCTCTCGTGTTCAAGAAAGCACAGACATAAAACTGTCATCTGATATACGCTAAAAAAGATGATTTTTGTCACATGACCTTCACATAAATATAATTAGTATTTAACAGTACGTCTGAGAGAAAGGTACGTACATGTATATAAATGGTGATGAGCATGCACAGATAGGTAGTCAACGACGAGTGCAAAAATCTACTAAGTAACAGTAACTTTTTACTTCTTTTTTGTACTCCACATTGAGTGAAAACATCACAAGATTGAAGAATTGAAACCCGCCCCTCTTCGGTTCTGGGAGGGTGAATCTCCACAGTTGTTCCTTGCTTGTTGTCCACCCACAGCCCTGAGGACAGGACCCGTATTCACAAAGCATCTTAGGGTAGGAGTGCTGATCTAGGATCAGGTCTCTCCTGTCCATATAATATTATTCAGTATTATCTAAAAGGCAGAACTGATTCTATGCCAGCACTCTGAGGCCTGTAGCCTGTCCCACTGGAGCCTGGCACAGTGCAGTCAGAACGGGCCTGGGTCTGCCCTGGAGAGGCCCGAACAAAGCCTGCCTTGGCATGCAGCGCTGTGGGTTAGGGCCATATACAGAATAACCAATCTAGTAATTATATTTCTATGGTTAGGCCTACATGTAGTGCCTGCCTACCTACCCACCAGTGGAGGCTGGTGGGAGGAGCTATAGGAGGACAGGCTCATTGTAATGGCTGGAATGCAATACATGGAATGGTATCAAACATGGAAATGTTTGACTCCGTTCCATTAATTCCATTCCAGACATTACAATGAGCCTGTCCTCCTATAGCTCCTCCCACCAGCTTCCACTGCTACCTACCCCCCAGTGAAGAGACATCATGTAGCCCAATGACCCAGGATTACACCAAAAGAACCTTCGGGTCATAGGTCATAGATCAGAGGTAATTCTACCATCACTGCTCTACTCTCTGCATCACTCTATTATATCACAGACACAGTAGTCATTATCTATGAAGTGCAAAACAACAGAGTATTTTTGATTAGCATTATGCAACGAATGTTATATCTCTGAAAAATGTATTACGTTTCCCCATATAATAAAACTGTTACAGCAGACAGTGAAACATGTTTTGACAGAGGATACTGTATAGGAGATTTCCAAAGTTGTCGCAAGTAGGAAAAACCACACCCAAAGTTAGCTAGATGCCTCACAGACAGACCGTTGTGTTTTTCAAAGTTAATAATCAAATCAAATGAAATTAAAAACATGGCTAGCATCTTGAAATATGTTTTAAAATACTCGTTAAAGAACAAAGAAAGACACCAGCAAGAGAAAAATAAAAATGAAATAATAACAATAAAATCAATCCAGTCACAAATCCGATAAATTAAAATCTAATCATTATTACACTAGTCAGATGCCCAGTGGTTTATATAATATATTAGGCTGGTGTCTAAAAAAAATCATCCTCTACAGTCAAAAAGAAATCTAACCAAAACAAGCTATACAGCACTACTATATACAGTCTCTCTCTCTCGTAAGGGGAGAGCTGGTAAGTATGTAAGGGAGAGGGAGACAGAAAACAGAGACCTTGCTGTAACACAAGAGTCTTTCTTGGCACAGAAAACAGTAGTTACCAGCACAGACGGACGAGAGGAGGGGAGAGGCTTCTCAGATAAGGAGGACAGCACAGAGCAGTGCTGCCTTCCCCACAGACAGACACACACACACACTGGGGAAAGAGCCATTTTGTCACACAGATACGTTTGCTGATTGGGGGGATGTAGCCGTCACATAGACCATTGTAACCCCTCTGGACTGGCTCCTCCCTTCCTCTCTCTAGCTACCCATCCCCCCTTTCTTCTCCAGTCCTCCCCACAGGCTTATAGCTGATCACACAGTATACTATATCTGATCATTCACAGGGACCAGGACAGGCAGTTCCACACCCCAGTCAGGGCTTGTCTATATATAGGCTGACAGTATGGGGTTGTGTATCTGGAGCTGACCAAGACATCTGGAACTCTGGATCCATTTCTCAGGCTCACTGGAAACCAGTCTGGAGGAAATGGGAGAGGCACAGCCAGGACTGGAACAGGACTGGAGCTGTGTATTGCACAGTTGTTGTATATCCTCCCAACACTGATGAAATCAATAACACACACACACGCACAAGCGTGCACACACACACAAACAGATAGAACATATTTTGTATCTCTATGCACACACACACACACACACACGTTTGAAAAAACAAAGCAGTAAAAGGGAAGTCCATCTCCCCGCCGACCCATTTCTCTCTGATATAAAGGGACAGTTGGTTCAGTCCTGCTGGTTCAGAAAGTCTCTGTGGTCACAGGAGAACATGGTGGGAAAACACAGCCTGTCTGACCTATATACACAGTCCCGGTCTGACACCCTGTCTGTCCAATCAGAATCCCCTCCACACTGACTGACATCCTGTCCATCCAATCAGCATCCCCGGATTCCCCCGGTTCCTACTGTTCTTCCAGTAGAAGCTTAGCTCTGTCCGCCAGGTGCTAGGTGAGCTGGATAGGTGTATAGTAGTTTGCAGTCATATTCTCGTTATGGTTAATTGGACCGCAGCCTGGGTGGGTTCACAGTTTGGGGTTAGACAAGTGGAAAGACGAGATGAGTAGAGGTGAATCCAGGTTACTCAGTAGAGGTGAGTCCAGGTTACCCAGTAGAGGTGAGTCCAGGTTACTCAGTAGAGGTGAGTCCAGGTTACCCAGTAGAGGTGAGTCCAGGTTACTCAGTAAAGGTGAGTCCAGGTTACTCAGTAGAGATGAGTCCAGGTTACCCAGTAAAGGTGAGTCCAGGTTACTCAGTAGAGGTGAGTCCAGGTTACTCAGTAGAGGTGAGTCCAGGTTACCCAGTAAAGGTGAGTCCAGGTTACCCAGTAAAGGTGAGTCCAGGTTACCCAGTAGAGGTGAGTCCAGGCTACTCAGTAGAGATGAGTCCAGGTTACCCAGTAAAGGTGAGTCCAGGTTACTCAGTAGAGGTGAGTCCAGGTTACTCAGTAGAGGTGAGTCCAGGTTACTCAGTAGAGGTGAGTCCAGGTTACTCAGTAGAGGTGAGTCCAGGTTACCCAGTAGAGGTGAGTCCAGGTTACCCAGTAAAGGTGAGTCCAGGTTACCCAGTAGAGGTGAGTCCAGGTTACTCAGTAGAGATGAGTCCAGGTTACCCAGTAAAGGTGAGTCCAGGTTACTCAGTAGAGGTGAGTCCAGGTTACTCAGTAGAGATGAGTCCAGGTTACTCAGTAGAGGTGAGTCCAGGTTACTCAGTAGAGGTGAGTCCAGGTTACCCAGTAAAGGTGAGTCCAGGTTACCCAGTAGAGGTGAGTCCAGGTTACTCAGTAGAGGTGAATCCAGGTTACTCAGTAGAGGTGAGTCCAGGTTACTCAGTAGAGGTGAGTCCAGCTTACTCAGTAAAGGTGAGTCCAGGTTACTCAGTAACGGTGAGTCCAGGTTACTCTACTTTTTGGGGTCCAGAGTCTTGGAGTAGAGCCAATATAGATGAGGTACACACACACATATATACAAAGGTAACTGACAAGATAATGGAAACACTTGAGTAAATGAAGTAGGGATGGGCACGGTTATTCGGATATTCAAATATCCAAATGGACGTTAGCATTTGAATACTTGTGAGAGTATTCATTTTTAGTCTATTTTAACAATGAAAAGGCTTTGTCTAAATGTAATTATTTATGAGACAATGCTACACACAAGGATATGCCATGACATTTGAAATTCTTAATTCAATAAAACTATCTTTTGAATGTAGTTTTTATGACATAAAGTACATACCAAAGTAGCCTACACGGGTTTCACGTGTGTGTTATTGTCTGCCAATCAAAGTGGCACCGTCTACACTCAGTGGCTCCATGTGTAGTAAGCAATGTAGGAGATCTCTAATCAATGCAAAATGGAATTAAAATGACAGAATGAAGTTAGTTAAATGAGAAGGAGTAGGCTACAACTACCAGAAACCATCAGGTAAGCTGTTGTTTAATCTGAATGGAGTTGTTGTAGACAAGGACGAGAAGCACAGCAGAATAACCGTAAGTACTTTTAGCCTAGGTAGCTAGCTAACATAGCTGGCTAACATAGCTGGCTAACATAGCTGGCTAACATAGCTAGCTAACATAGCTGGCTAACATAGCTGATTGATTTGATGCATACAAGACAGGCACTACCAGATGGGATGATGGATAACCTATGGAATCTACAAATTTGTTTAATTAGTCTGTATGGCTACTCTCTCTCTCTCTCTCTCTCTCTCTCTCTCTCTCTCTCTCTCTCTCTCTCTCTCTCTCTCTCTCTCTCTCTCTCTCTCTCTCTCTCTCTCTCTCTCTCTCTCTCTCTCTCTCTCTCTCTCTCTCTCTCTCTCTGTCTCGTAAAACTCACTGGTACCTGCCAATCACACACACAAGCAAGCGGGACGCAAGTAGCACAGGCTGCACAGCAATCTAATTTCCAAGTTTAAACAACTCGACTATTCCAGATATCCCCCACAAAAAAATCATGATATTATTCGAATAGTGAAATTATTTCAAATGCCCATCCCTAAAATTAGATATTGAAAGCAGGTGCTTCTACACAGGTGTGGTTCCTGAGTTAATTAAGCAATTAACATCCCATCATTCTTTGAGTCAGGTATAAAAATGCTGAGCAGGCAATTCTTTTGGCTACCATAACTATCCCCCCTAAGGATGATAATTCCCCCATCCACAGGGCACGAGTGGTCACTGAATGGTTTGATGGGCATGAAAACGATGTAAACCATATGAGATTCTGGAGAGATGCCTGAGACAGTGTTTTCCACCACCATCAACAAAAGAACAAATGTTGGAATTTCTCATGGGAAGAATGGTGTCGCCTGCCTCCAACAGAGTTCCAGACACTTGTAGAATCTATGTCAAGGTGCAGTGAAGCTGTTCTCATGGAGGCCCAACACCCTATTAAGACACTTTATGTTGGTGTTTCCTGTATTTTGGCAGTTACCTGTAGGCACACACTGGCTAGAGAGGTTGGAGTTTAAGCCATACTTGTCCGTGTGTTATTCTATTGTGTGATGGGCTGTGGTGAGGTACAGGACTGTAAGGTATCGTATCTACAGGAGGATGGAGGACAGAACACTGGCTAGAGAGGCTGGAGTTTAAGCCATACTTGTCCGTGTGTTATTCTATTGTGTGATGGGCTGTGGTGAGGTACAGGACTGTAAGGTATCGTATCTACAGGAGGATGGAGGACAGAGCAAAACATTCTGCTTTAGAAGAGTTTCTCCCAAAATAAACAACAAAAACAGAGCAAATATCTCAAAAGGGAGAGAGGTTTCACAGTTTTTCAGAAGTTATACAGTGGCTTAGTAGTCTCGTGGGAGTAAACTTGACTCATACAAAAGAAACCTGACAGTCAACATTTCAAACCTCACATCTCCCAGATGAAAATGGTCTCCACAGCATTTGCAACCAAAATAGGGTTTGTTTTTAAGTTGAATATCTCCTACAGTGATTTAACTTCAAAACTACCTGTAATGTTTTGATCTGTCCTCCATACCTGCTCTCCCCCTCAGTCACACTCATTCAGTGGTTGGTTGGTGTATTTGATTAACACAGGGTGGGTGGTATGTGTAAGCCCTCAGTAAGTCATCTGTTTAACTGTCTGTCCCCATACGCACATAGAGATCTGGGGGGGTGATGTCCATGTTATAGTTATCCTCTCTGGGTTATTCCTCTGTCCAAGGACCCTTCATCCCTTCTTCATCACCCCATTCTTCCTTCCTCTTCTTCTTCATCTCTGTCCTTCACCACAGCTGCCGCCCCGTATAGGTCGGGGGTGCGGAGGGGACCTGTGAAAGGGATGAGAGAGAGAAAGAAATGGGACGTCAGTTTGGTAATATACAGTGTTTGAAGTTGAGAGACACCTATGTAAACACACACACCACACCACACTACACCACACCACACCACACCACACCACACCACACCACACCACACCACACCACACCACACCACACCACACCACACCACACCACACTGATAAGAGGTTACATTTTGAATGTTGCCTGTATCACATCTTCAAAACCCCTTCTTTCCTCTTTATCTTCCTCCTCCCTCTTCCCCTTCTCTCTTCCTCTCTCTCTTCCCCTCTCTCTTCCTCCTCCCTCTTCCCCTTCTCTCTTCCTCTCTCTCTTCCCCTCTCTCTTCCTCCTCTCTCTTCCCCCTCTCTCTTCCCCTCTCTCTTCCTCCTCCCTCTTCCCCTTCTCTCTTCCTCTCTCTCTTCCCCTCTCTCTTCCTCTCTCTCTTCCCCTCTCTCTTCCTCCTCCCTCTTCCCCTTCTCTTCCTCTCTCTCTTCCCCTCTCTCTTCCTCCTCTCTCTTCCCCTCTCTCTCTTCCTCCTCCCTCTTCCCCTTCTCTCTTCCTCTCTCTCTTCCCCTCTCTCTTCCTCCTCCCTCTTCCCCTTCTCTCTTCCTCTCTCTCTTCCCCTCTCTCTTCCTCCTCTCTCTTCCCCTCTCTCTTCCCTCTCTCTCTTCCTCCTCCCTCTTCCCCTTCTCTCTTCCTCTCTCTCTTCCCCTCTCTCTTCCCCTTCTCTCTTCCTCTCTCTCTTCCCCTCTCTCTTCCTCCTCCCTCTTCCCATTCTCTCTTCCTCCTCCCTCTTCCCCTTCTCTCTTCCTATCTCTCTTCCCCTCTCTCTTCCTCCTCCCTCTTCCCCTTCTCTCTTCCTCTCTCTCTTCCCCTCTCTCTTCCTCCTCTCTCTTCCCCTTCTCTCTTCCCCTTTTCTCTTCCCCTTCTCTCTTCCCCTTCTCTCTTCCCCTCTCTCTTCCTCCTCTCTCTTCCTCCTCTCTCTTCCCCTTCTCTCTTCCCCTCTCTCTTCCCCTTCTCTCTTCCTCCTCTCTCTTCCCCTTCTCTCTTCCTCCTCCCTCTTACCCTTCTCTCTTCCTCTCTCTCTTCCCCTCTCTCTCTACTAGGAGGGAGACCATTTGGTTCACAGGTAAACGTTCCCAGAGCTTTAGCTGGCGGTGGCTCAGTGATTTCTGGCTGTTTTCTAGTTCCAGATTCTGCCTCTAATGTAGTGGCAGGTGTCAGAGCAGAGACTGGGAGGGAGCCATTTTAAAACGTTCCCAGAACGTAAGCTGAAAGTTGGCTCAGCGATTTTCTGGACGCGTGGCTCCAGACTCTGCCAGGTCAGCAACGTTTATTTATAGCGAGGTGATTGGAGGTTAGTCACATGCGCTAGGGAGCTCACCCAACCATCCTGGGGCTATAATGGGCGTGACTGGGCCAGGGACAAAGCTGCATCACTCACACTGGAGAGATGGCTCTAGTCTGCAGCCCAGGAACCCACTCCCTCATTTACACACACACACACACACACACACACACACACACACACACACACACACACACACACACACACACACACACACACACACACACACACACACACACACACACACACACACACACACACACACACACACACACACACACATTCTTGCGCAGAATAATAATTTGAGTTTGTATACCTGTGAATGGTAACGTGTGACAGGGGTGTAAACGTGGGTGTAAATGTGTGTGTGCTCACTGCCCAGGTGAGTGAGAGTATGTTTCTATATATGTGTAAGTGTCTACACTGCTTTCTTGCTCAGGATCATAATCCAAGTTTTAATAGAGGTTGTGAATGGATGTGAAGCGTGGTCGGATGTGTTAACGTACAATATGAGAACTCACCGCTCCCCATTCAGGATCATGGTCATCTCAGTGGGCTGGTACACGTTGCTGCGGAAGGGGGCACTGGGTCTGGGCGCTGTGTTACCATTATGATGACCTGCACTCCTCAGACCTGGCACAGCAGAGGAACAACGATATTCTCTTATTCTCGTCTGCAAACACATTCATTCATCCATTCTACATTAAGATCGACACAGGAACAGATGCCTAATCTGTACTTTTAACACACGTGCTGTACAGGTACTGTTTGTACCACGACAAGAACCACTGCTCTTATGGAGTTCTTTTTAACCCAGTATGGTAATATCACTATGTCACTATGTCCTACATCCAACCCCATACACAGAAACATGCATGTAAAACCTCAGCAGCGCTGTACTGACCTTGTAAGCATGAATTTTAATACACATTTGAAAGTCAAAGTCTCTTGTTACCTGCAGTGTTTTCGTCAAAGCCGTAGCCCTGGTTCTCCGGAAACTGCCTGTGTGAGAGGGGGATGTCCTCGTCGAAGCTGGTCTCCCTCATGCGGGACGGGGCCTGGGACGTGTCAAAATAGTCAGGGGCGGAGGGTTGTGGCGGGGAGCAGAGACTGGAGTGTGCCTCGGGCACGGCGTGGAACAGGAGGAGGAGCCAACCCTGTGCCACCAGTGCTATCGCCAATGCTGGATCGTCCCAGTCCGGGGACCGCCCCAGCCAGGCGTTACCGTAGAGATAGAAGCCCACCCAGGCAACCCAGAGGAGGAGGGACAACAGACAGGCGGAGAGGAGCCAGACCGCGTTACAGCGCCACTGCCGGGTCTTCCCACAGAGAGCGAAGGAGGCCGCCCCCAGCGCGGCTAGCAGTAGCGCAAGCACATAGCTACAGGCTAAGGAGAAGTCCAGAGGCAGGTACTGGCAGGCCGCTCTGCCCTCCCTGAGCACCGTGAGCAGGAGCCACTCGGCGGCGATGATCCCCTGGACGGCGCTCAGCCCCAGGGCCAGGCCGGTCAGAGTGCAGCCCCCCGGGCTCCGGCGCTCGCTGCCCAACCTCCGGAGCCGCACACCCTGCACCAGCAGGCAGGAGAAACACAGGGCGAAGAGCAGGCCCCAGAGGGCACGGCGCAGAAGACACAGCTGTTCGTCACGCTCAATGAGGTAGGCGAAACTGAGGCCGAACAGGCCCAGGATGCCCAGGAGCAGGAGGAGAATGGGTCCCACGCCGCTGCGCTTCTCTGCCTCGCTCACGTGGTGTAGTCGGCAGAGGATGATCAGGCCCAGTAAAATGGCAGCCAGGGCGCCGCCGGCCGCTGCAGATTCGACTGCCACGCCCCAAACAGAGTCCAGGTCGCAGAGGAGGGTGTAGGGGCGCACCAGGCCCCAGCCACACCCCGGGGTACTGCCAACGAGTCCTCATCAGGGTCCTGGGAGGAACCACGCTGGACCACGGAGAGGAGGAGGAGGACAGGGAAGAACGCCATCTCTAAGAGGAGGAGGGAGGAGAGAGGGTAGAGAAACAGTCATTTCTGGATCAAAATGTGCAAAGTGAAACAAAATGTGACAAGTAAATCGTCTACTGTAAATCTGGCTGTGTTTTTTTATGAAACACAAGTGATCACTGTGTGAGTGCCAGTGCATGTAGATGGAAGCGTTATCCAACGGCACCCACACCCACACACACACCCACACACACACCCACACCCACACACACACCCACACTTCCTGTATCCGCAACAACAGGAGCACAGTGACTCTCTCCTCCCATCCTGTACACGGCCAGAGGTCAACACACAGCCAAGAGGCTCCTTACCAACATTACACACTGATAGCTTCAACATACGTACACATACACTGACTACACCAATACATGCATGCACACACACCCACACAAATGCATATAGACACACACAGAATGATGAGCATTAACTAGATATTTCCAGAACAAGAGCATTCAAGTAAACAAACCATTCATATGGCTTTACCATGAAGCTGAGAGTCGGAGGTTGGAAATGTACTTGCTTTGCAAGGAGAACATTGAGTTACCGGTAGTCTTTATAACATCAGTATCCACAGACAGAGTCATACTCAGAGGAAACACTGCTCACTGTCTGAGCGGACGCGGGAAGGCATGTAGAATCATATCAGTGGAGGCTGGTGGGAGGAGCTATAGAAGGACAGGCTCAATGTAATGGCTAGAATGGAATTAATGGAACAGAGTCAAACATCAATCAAATTTCAAATCAAATGTAGACATCAGCCGATGTCACAAAGTGCTTTACAGAAACCCAGCCTAAAGCCCCAAACAGCAAGCAATACAGGTGTAGAAGCACGTGGTTTCGATATGTTTGATGTGTTTGACTCCGTTCCATTGCCTCCATTCCAGCCATTAAATGAGCCCGTCCTCCTATAGCTCCTCCCACCAACCTCCACAGGATCATATATATATCAGGAACAGAAGAACAGGGATCCTCCTGTCCAGACAGAGGAGCTGACAGCATCATGTTGTTTAGGTAAGACACTGAGACGAGGCATATTGCATAGGTAAAACACACACACACACCCACACACACATTTAAAGTGAAGATCTTCAGAAAGCACTGACAGCCAGAGTCGGGCAACTGAGGAAATCAATATCACCTCACAGTGACTGTCTGTTTCTCCATCACATTAACTCCCATCTCATCCTATCCTATCCCATCTCATCCTATCCTATCCCATTCTATCCTATCCCATTCTATCCTATCCCATCCTATCCTATCCCATTATATCCTATCACATTCTATCCTATCCCATTCTATCCTATCCCATTATATCCTATCCCATTCTATCCTATCCCATCCTATCCTATCCCATTATATCCTATCACATTCTATCCTATCCCATTCTATCCTATCCCATTATATCCTATCCCATTCTATTCTATCCTATCCCATCCTATCCTATCCCATTCTATCCTATCCCATTCTATCCTATCCCATCCTATCCTATCCCATTCTATCCCATCCCATTATATCCTATCCCATCCTATCCCATTCTATCCTATCCTATCCCATTATATCCTATCCCATCCTATACCATCCTATCCCATTCTATCCTATCCTATCCCATTCTATCCTATCCCATTATATCCCATCCTATCCCATTCTATCCTATCCCATTCTATCCTATCCCAGTATATCCTATCCCATTATATCCTATCCCATTCTATCCTATCCCATCCTATCCCATCCCATCCTATCCCATCCCATCATATCCCATCCTATCCCATTCTATCCTATCCCATTATATCCTATCCTATCCCATTCTATCCTATCCCATTCTATCCTATCACATTATATCCTATCCCATCCTATCCCATTCTATCCTATCCCATTCTATCCTATCCCATCCTATCCCATTCTATCCTATCCCATCCTATCCTATCCCATTCTATCCTATCCCATTCTATCCTATCCCATCCTATCCTATCCCATTCTATCCTATCGCATTCTATCCCATTATATCCTAACCCATCCTATCCTATCCCATTATATCCTATCCCATTCTATCATATCCCATCCTTGTCATGCAGATGAAAGAGGACCCAAAAGCGACTTGGCGAAAACAGAGTCTTTAATCCAGTAAAGTAAATACAATCAAAAAACACAACTTTCACTCGAAATGACGAGGACAAACTGGAGACTCGATCTTGAACAGCAGGTGAACAGCAGGTTGCCTCGGGAAGGCACTTGAACCAAACAGACTCAGACACCTGCTCACCACGCAGCATCTGAGGAAAACACGACACGACAGGGCGATACACAAACACAGCACGGTAAATTCTAGACAAGGAACCGACAGGGCAGAAACGAATAACAAGGAGAGAAATAGGGACTCTAATCAGGGAAAAGGATCGGGAACAGGTGTGGGAAGACTAAATGATTGATTAGGGGAATAGGAACAGCTGGGAGCAGGAACGGAACGATAGAGAGAAGAGAGAGCGGGAGAGTGAGAGAGGGAGGGGGAGAGAGAGGGATAGAAAGAGGGAAAGAACCTAATAAGACCAGCAGAGGGAAACGAATAGAAGGAGAAGAACAGGGACAAGGCATGATAATCAATGACAAAACATGACAGTACCCCCACTCACCGAGCGCCTCCTGGCGCACTCGAGGAGGAATCCTGGCGGCAACGGAGGAAATCATCAATGAGTGAACGGTCCAGCACGTCCCGAGACGGAACCCAACTCCTCTCCTCAGGACCGTAACCCTCCCAATCCACTAAGTATTGGTGACCCCGTCCCCGAGAACGCATGTCCATGATCTTATGTACCTTGTAAATAGGTGCGCTCTCGACAAGGACGGGAGGGGGAGGGAAGATGAACGGGAGTGCGAAGAAAGGGCTTGACACAGGAGACATGGAAGACAGGATGGACGCGACGAAGATGTCGCGGAAGAAGCAGTCGCACAGCGACAGGATTGACGACCTGGGAGACACGGAACGGACCAATGAACCGCGGAGTCAACTTACGAGAAGCTGTCGTAAGAGGAAGGTTGCGAGTGGAAAGCCACACTCTCTGGCCGCAACAATACCTTGGACTCTTAATCCTGCGTTTATTGGCGGCTCTCACAGTCTGTGCCCTGTAACGGCAAAGTGCAGACCTCACCCTCCTCCAGGTGCGCTCACAACGTTGGACAAACGCTTGAGCGGAGGGAACGCTGGACTCGGCAAGCTGGGATGAGAACAGAGGAGGCTGGTAACCCAGACTACTCTGAAACGGAGATAACCCGGTAGCAGACGAAGGAAGCGGGTGTGAGCGTATTCTGCCCAGGGGAGCTGTTCTGCCCAAGATGCAGGGTTTCTGAAAGAAAGGCTGCGTAGTATGCGACCAATCGTCTGATTGGCCCTCTCTGCTTGACCGTTAGACTGGGGATGAAACCCGGAAGAGAGACTGACGGACGCACCAATCAAACGACAGAACTCCCTCCAAAACTGTGACGTGAATTGCGGGCCTCTGTCTGAAACGGCGTCTAACGGGAGGCCATGAATTCTGAATACATTCTCGATAATGATTTGTGCCGTCTCCTTAGCGGAAGGAAGTTTAGCGAGGGGAATGAAATGTGCCGCCTTAGAGAACCTATCGACAACCGTAAGAATCACAGTCTTCCCCGCAGACAAAGGCAGACCGGTAATGAAGTCTAGGGCGATGTGAGACCATGGTCGAGAAGGAATGGGGAGCGGTCTGAGACGACCGGCAGGAGGAGAGTTACCCGACTTAGTCTGCGCGCAGTCCGAACAAGCAGCCACGAAACGGCGCGTGTCACGCTCCTGAGTCGGCCACCAAAAGCGCTGGCGAATAGACGCAAGAGTGCCTCGAACACCGGGATGACCAGCTAACTTGGCAGAGTGAGCCCACTGAAGAACAGCCAGACGAGTGGAAACAGGAACGAAAAGGAGGTTACTAGGACAAGCGCGCGGCGACGCAGTGTGCGTGAGTGCTTGCTTAACCTGTCTTTCAATTCCCCAGACTGTTAACCCGACAACACGCCCATAAGGAAGAATCCCCTCGGGATCAGTAGAAGCCACAGAAGAACTAAACAGACGGGATAAGGCATCAGGCTTGGTGTTCTTGCTACCCGGACGGTAAGAAATCACAAACTCGAAACGAGCGAAAAACAACGCCCAACGAGCTTGACGGGCATTAAGTCGTTTGGCAGAACGGATGTACTCAAGGTTCTTATGGTCTGTCCAAACGACAAAGGAACGGTCGCCCCCTCCAACCACTGTCGCCATTCGCCTAGGGCTAAGCGGATGGCGAGCAGTTCACGGTTACCCACATCATAGTTGCGCTCAGATGGCGACAGGCGATGAGAAAAATAAGCGCAAGGATGAACCTTATCGTCAGACTGGAAGCGCTGGGATAGAATGGCTCCCACGCCTACCTCTGAAGCGTCAACCTCGACAATGAATTGTCTAGTGACGTCAGGAGTAACGAGGATAGGAGCGGACGTAAAACGTTCTTTTAGAAGATCAAAAGCTCCCTGGGCGGAACCGGACCACTTAAAACACGTCTTGACAGAAGTAAGAGCTGTGAGAGGGGCAGCAACTTGACCGAAATTACGAATGAAACGCCGATAGAAATTAGCGAAACCTAAAAAGCGCTGCAACTCGACACGTGACCTTGGAACGGGCCAATCACTGACAGCTTGGACCTTAGCGGAATCCATCTGAATGCCTTCAGCGGAAATAACGGAACCGAGAAAAGTAACGGAGGAGACATGAAAAGAGCACTTCTCAGCCTTTACGTAGAGACAATTCTCTAAAGGCGCTGTAGAACACGTCGAACGTGCTGAACATGAATCTCGAGTGACGGAGAAAAAATCAGGATATCGTCAAGATAGACAAAAACAAAGATGTTCAGCATGTCTCTCAGAACATCATTAACTAATGCCTGAAAAACAGCTGGCGCATTGGCGAGACCAAACGGCAGAACCCGGTACTCAAAATGCCCTAACGGAGTGTTAAACGCCGTTTTCCACTCGTCCCCCTCTCTGATGCGCACGAGATGGTAAGCGTTACGAAGGTCCAACTTAGTAAAGCACCTGGCTCCCTGCAGAATCTCGAAGGCTGATGACATAAGGGGAAGCGGATAACGATTCTTAACCGTTATGTCATTCAGCCCTCGATAATCCACGCAGGGGCGCAGAGTACCGTCCTTCTTCTTAACAAAAAAGAACCCCGCCCCGGCCGGAGAGGAAGAAGGCACTATGGTACCGGCGTCAAGAGACACAGACAAATAATCCTCGAGAGCCTTACGTTCGGGAGCCGACAGAGAGTATAGTCTACCCCGAGGAGGAGTGGTCCCCGGAAGGAGATCAATACTACAATCATACGACCGGTGAGGAGGAAGGGAGTTGGCTCGGGACCGACTGAAGACCGTGCGCAGATCATGATATTCCTCCGGCACTCCTGTCAAATCGCCAGGTTCCTCCTGAGAAGTAGGGACAGAAGAAACGGGAGGGATGGCAGACATTAAACACTTCACATGACAAGAAACGTTCCAGGATAGGATAGAATTACTAGACCAATTAATAGAAGGATTATGACATACTAGCCAGGGATGACCCAAAACAACAGGTGTAAACGGTGAACGAAAAATCAAAAAAGAAATAGTCTCACTGTGGTTACCAGATACTGTGAGGGTTAAAGGTAGTGTCTCAAATCTGATACTGGGAAGATGACTACCATCTAAGGTGAACATGGGCGTAGGCTTCTCTAACTCTCTGAAAGGAATGTCATGTTTCCGAACCCATGCTTCGTCCATGAAACAACCCTCAGCCCCAGAGTCTATCAAGGCACTACATGTAGCACCCGAACCGGTCCAGCGTAGATGGACCGACAAAGTAGTACAGGATTTTGATGGAGAGACTTGAGTAGTTGCGCTCACCTGTAGCCCTCCGCTTACAGATGAGCTCTGGCTTTTACTGGACATGAATTAACAAAATGTCCAGCAACTCCGCAATAGAGGCACAGGCGGTTGGTGATCCTCCGTTCCCTCTCCTTAGTCGAGATGCGAATCCCTCCCAGCTGCATGGGCTCAGTCTCTGAGCCAGAGGAGGGAGATGGTTGCGATGCGGAGCAGGGAAACACCGTTGATGCGAGCTCTCTTCCACGAGCCCGGTGACGAAGATCTACCCGTCGTTCTATGCGGATGGCGAGAGCAATCAAAGAGTCCACATCTGAAGGAACCTCCGGGAGAGAATCTCATCCTTAACCACTGCGTGGAGTCCCTCCAGAAAACGAGCGAGCAGCGCCGGCTCGTTCCACTCACTAGAGGCAGCAAGAGTGCGAAACTCAATAGAATAATCCGTTATGGACCGTTCACCTTGGCATAGGGAAGCCAGGGCCCTAGAAGCCTCCCTACCAAAAACTGAACGGTCAAAAACCCGAATCATCTCCTCTTTAAAGTTCTGGTACTTGTTAGAGCAATCAGCCCTTGCCTCCCAGATAGCTGTGCCCCATTCTCGAGCCCGGCCAGTAAGGAGTGAAATGACGTAAGCAACCCGAGCTCTCTCTCTAGAGTATGTGTTGGGTTGGAGAGAGAACACAATCTCACACTGCGTGAGAAAGGAGCGGCACTCAGTGGGCTGCCCGGAGTAGCAAGGTGGGTTATTAACCCTAGGTTCTGGAGGCTCGGCAGGCCAGGAAGTAACAGGTGGCACGAGACGAAGACTCTGGAACTGTCCAGAGAGGTCGGAAAACTGAGCGGCCAGGTTCTCCACGGCATGGCGAGCAGCAGACAATTCCTGCTCGTGTCTGCCGAGCATGGCTCCTTGGATCTCGACGGCAGTGTAACGAGCGTCTGAAGTCGCTGGGTCCATTCCTTGGTCGGTTCCTTCTGTCATGCAGATGAAAGAGGACCCAAAAGCGACTTGGCGAAAACAGAGTCTTTAATCCAGTAAAGTAAATACAATCAAAAAACACAACTTTCACTCGAAATGACGAGGACAAACTGGAGACTCGATCTTGAACAGCAGGTGAACAGCAGGTTGCCTCGGGAAGGCACTTGAACCAAACAGACTCAGACACCTGCTCACCACGCAGCATCTGAGGAAAACACGACACGACAGGGCGATACACAAACACAGCACGGTAAATTCTAGACAAGGAACCGACAGGGCAGAAACGAATAACAAGGAGAGAAATAGGGACTCTAATCAGGGAAAAGGATCGGGAACAGGTGTGGGAAGACTAAATGATTGATTAGGGGAATAGGAACAGCTGGGAGCAGGAACGGAACGATAGAGAGAAGAGAGAGCGGGAGAGTGAGAGAGGGAGGGGGAGAGAGAGGGATAGAAAGAGGGAAAGAACCTAATAAGACCAGCAGAGGGAAACGAATAGAAGGAGAAGAACAGGGACAAGGCATGATAATCAATGACAAAACATGACAATCCTATCCTATCCCATCTCAACCTATCCCATTCTATCATATCCCATTCTATTATATCCCATCCCATCCTATCCCATTCTATCCCATCCTATCCTATCCCATCCCATCCTATCCCATCCCATCCTATCCCATTCTATCCCATCCTATCCCATTCTATCATATCCCATTCTACTGTTTACAGGCCTCCTGGGCCATATACAGCATTTCTCACTGAGTTCCCTGAATTCCTATCGGACCATGTAGTCATAGCAGATAATATTCTAATCTTTGGTGACTTTAATATTCACATGGAAAAGTCCACAGACCCACTCCAAAAGGCTTTCGGAACCATCATCGACTCAGTGGGTTTTGTCCAACATGTCTCTGGACCCACTCACTGTCACAGTCATACGCTGGACCTAGTTTTGTCCCATGGAATAAATGTTGTGGATCTTAATGTTTTTCCTCATAATCCTGGACTATCGGACCACCATTTTATTATGTTTGCAATTGCAACAAATAATCTGCTCAGACCCCAACCAAGGAACATCAAAAGTCGTGCTATAAAATCACAGACAACACAAAGATTCCTTGATGTCCTTCCAGATTCCCTCTGTCTACCCAAGGACGCCATAGGACAAAAATCAGTTAACCACCGAGGATCTGAGGATCTAGGACTGAGGATCTAAATTTAACCTTGCGCAATACCCTAGATGCAGTTGCACCCTTAAAAATGAGAAACATTCCTCATAAGAAACTAGCTCCCTGGTACACAGAAAATACCCGAGCTCTGAAGCAGCCTTCCAGAAAATTGGAACGGAAATGGCGCCAGACCAAACTGGAAGTCTTCCGACTAGCTTGGAAAGACGGTACCGTGCAGTACCGAAGAGCCCTTACTGCTGCTCGATCATCCTATTTTTCTAACTTAATTGAGGAAAATAAGAACAATCCGAAATTCCTTTTTGATACTGTCGCAAAGCTAACTAAAAAGCAGCATTCCCCAAGAGAGGATGACTTTCACTTTAGCAGTGATAAATTCATGAACTTCTTTGAGGAAAAGATTATGATTATAAGAAAGCAAATTACGGACTCCTCTTTAAACCTGCGTATTCCTCCAAACCTCAGTTGTCCTGAGTCTGCACAACTCTGCCAGGACCTAGGATCAAGAGAGATGCTCAAGTGTTTCAGTACTATATCTCTTGACACAATGATGAAAATAATCATGGCCTCTAAACCTTCAAGCTGCATACTGGACCCTATTCCGACTAAACTACTGAAAGAGCTGCTTCCTGTGCTTGGCCCTCCTATGTTGAACATAATAAATGGCTCTCTATCCACCGGATGTGTACCAAACTCACAAAAAGTGGCAGTAATAAAGCCTCTCTTGAAAAAGCCAAACCTTGACCCAGAAAATATAAAAAAAACTATTGGCCTATATCGAATCTTCCATTCCTCTCAAAAATGTTTGAGAAGGCTGTTGCGCAGCAACTCACTGCCTTCCTGAAGACAAACAATATATACGAAATGCTTCAGTCTGGTTTTAGACCCCATCATAGCACTGAGACGGCACTTGTGAAGGTGGTAAATGACATTTTAATGGCATCAGACCGAGGCTCCGCATCTGTCCTCGTGCTCCTAGACCTTAGTGCTGCTTTTGATACCATCGATCACCACATTCTTTTGGAGAGATTGGAAACCCAAATTGGTCTACACGGACATGTTCTGGCCTGGTTCACTCTGGATAAGAGCGTCTGCTAAATGACTTAAATGTAAATGTTTAGATCTTATCTGTCGGAAAGATATCAGTTTGTCTCTGTGAATGGTTTGTCCTCTGACAAATCAACTGTAAATTTCGGTGTTCCTCAAGGTTCCGTTTTAGGACCACTATTGTTTTCACTATATATTTTACCTCTTGGGGATGTTATTCGAAAACATAATGTTAACTTTCATTGCTATGCGGATGACACACAGCTGTACATTTCAATGAAACATGGTGAAGCCCCAAAATTGCCCTCGCTAGAAACATTTGTTTCAGACATAAGGAAGTGGATGGCTGCACACTTTCTACTTTTAAACTCGGACAAAACAGAGATGCTTCTTCTAGGTCCCAAGAAACAAAGAGATCTTCTGTTGAATCTGACAATTAATCTTAATGGTTGTACAGTCGTCTCAAATAAAACTGTGAAGGACCTCGGCGTTACTCTGGACCCTGATCTCTCTTTTGAAGAACATATCAAGACAATTTCAAGGACAGCTTTTTTCCATCTACGTAACATTGCAAAAGTCAGAAACTTTCTGTCCAAAAATGATGCAGAAAAATTAATCCATGCTTTTGTCACTTCTAAATTAGACTACTGCAATGCTCTACTTTCCGGCTACCCGGATAAAGCACTGAATAAACTTCAGTTAGTGCTAAATACGGCTGCTAGAATCCTGACTAGAACCAAAAGATTTGATCATATTACTCCAGTGCTAGCCTCTCTACACTGGCTTCCTGTCAAAACAAGGGCCGATTTCAAGGTTTTACTGCTAACCTACAAAGCATTACATGGGCTTGCTCCTACCTATCTCTCTGATTTGGTCCTGACGTACATACCTACACGTACGCTACGGTCACAAGACGCAGGCCTCCTAATTGTCCCTAGAATTTCTAAGCAAACAGCTGGAGGCAGGGCTTTCTCCTATAGAGCTCCATTTTTATGGAACGGTCTGCCTACCCATGTCAGAGACGCAAACTCGGTTTCAACCTTTAAGTCTTTACTGAAGACTCATCTCTTCAGTAGGTCATATGATTGAGTGTAGTCTGGCCCAGGAGTGTGAAGGTGAACGGAAAGGCTCTGGAGCAACGAACCACCCTTGCTGTCTCTGCCTGGCCGGTTCCCCTCTTTCCACTGGGATTCTCTGCCTCTAACCCTAATACAGGGGCTGAGTCACTGGCTTACTGGGGCTCTCTCATGCCGTCCCTGGAGGGCGTGCGTCACCTGAGTGGGTTGATTCACTGTTGTGGTCGTCCTGTCTGGGTTGGCGCCCCCCCCCCTTGTGTTGTGCCGTGGCGGAGATCTTTGTGGGCTATACTCCGCCTTGTCTCAGGATGGTAAGTTGGTGGTTGAAGATATCCCTCTAGTGGTGTGGGGGCTGTGCTTTGGCAAAGTGGGTGGGGTTATATCCTTCCTGTTTGGCCCTGTCCGGGGGTGTCCTCGGATGGGGCCACAGTGTCTCCTGACCCCTCCTGTCTCAGCCTCCAGTATTTATGCTGCAGTAGTTTATGTGTCGGGGGCTAGGGTCAGTTTATTATATCTGGAGTACTTCTCCTGTCCTATTCGGTGTCCTGTGTGAATCTAAGTGTGCGTTCTCTCATTCTCTCCTTATCTCTTTCTTTCTCTCTCTCGGAGGACCTGAGCCCTAGGACCATGCCCCAGGACTACCTGACATGATGACTCCTTGCTGTCCCCAGTCCACCTGGCCATGCTGCTGCTCCAGTTTCAACTGACCTGAGCCCTAGGACCATGTCCCAGGACTACCTGACATGATGACTCCTTGCTGTCCCCAGTCCACCTGGCCATGCTGCTGCTCCAGTTTCAACTGTTCTGCCTTATTATTATTCGACCATGCTGGTCATTTATGAACATTTGAACATCTTGGCCATGTTCTGTTATAATCTCCACCCGGCACAGCCAGAAGAGGACTTCTTCCTAGGTTTTGGCCTTTCTAGGGAGTTTTTCCTAGCCACTGTGCTTCTACACCTGCATTGCTTGCTGTTTGGGGTTTTAGGCTGGGTTTCTGTACAGCACTTTGAGATATCAGCTGATGTACGAAGGGCTATATAAATACATTTGATTTGATTTGATCATATCATCCCATCCTATCCCATCCCATCTCATCCTATCCCATCCCATACCATCCTATCCCATCCCATATCATCTCATCTCATCCCATCCCATCCTATCCCATCCCATCCTATCCCATCCCATATCATCTCATCTCATCCTATCCCATTCTATCGTATCCTATCCCATCCCATATCATCTCATCTCATCCTATCCCATTCTATCGTATCCTATCCCATCTCATCCCATCCCATCCTATCCCATCTCATCCTATCCCCTTCTATCGTATCCCATTCTATCGTATCCTATCCCATCCTATCCCATCACATCCTATCCTATCCCATCTTATCCCATCCTGTCTCATCCTATCCCATCCCATCCTATCCCATCCCACCCTATCCCATCCTATCCCACCCTATCCCATTCTACCCTATCCCATCACATCCTATCCCATCTCATCCTACCCCATCCTACCCCATCCTATCCTATCCCATCTCATCCTATCCTATCCCATCCCATCCTATCCAATCCCATTTTATCCTAATCTTCCCTATCCCTTTTCATCCTATCCTATCTCATCCTACCCTATCCCATCCTCCTATCCCATCCTATCTCATCCTACCCCATCCCATTCTATCCAATCCCATTTTATCCTAATCTTCCCTATCCCTTTCCATCCTATCCTATCTCATCCTACCCTATCCCATCCCATCCCATCCTCCTATCCCATCCTATCTCATCCTACCCCATCCCATCCTATCCAATCCCATTTTATCCTTATCTACCCTATCCCGTCCCATCCTATCCCATCCTACCCTATCCCATCCTATCCTATCCTATCCCATCCTAACAAAACAAACACACATAAACAAAACAAATACACACAAGACGATCCCTCATAAGTCTCTAAAGAGACAACGAACACACTGTAGGATCAGTATGTAAGGCTGTATCTAAACTCACAAACACACACACACATTCACACTGACACACCAGCCTGATTTTAAACCAGCCTAGTAACAGTCAACAACATCTGTCCGTTCCCTTCACGACACATCACACTCTGACCTGTCAGACATACTTCCCTATCTGCCTCATACAGTCAATAGCACTGCATTCATTTTAAACCATCACCACGCGTCACTCTAACACACACAACCACACAAATACAACACAGACCCTACACAACCCTTTCACCCTGTTCACACTATCATGCCCACCCAAACCAAACTGACTGGCTAACATAACAACACAGACCCTACACAACCCTTTCACTCTGTTCAAACTATCATGCCCACCCAAACCAAACTGACTGGCTAACATAACAACACAGACCCTACACAACCCTTTCACTCTGTTCAAACTATCATGCCCACCCAAACCAAACTGACTGGCTAACATAACAACACAGACCCTACACAACCCTTTCACTCTGTTCAAACTATCATGCCCACCCAAACCAAACTGACTGGCTAACATAACAACACAGACCCTACACAACCCTTTCACTCTGTTCAAACTATCATGCCCACCCAAACCAAACTGACTGGCTAACATAACAACACAGACCCTACACAACCCTTTCACTCTGTTCAAACTATCATGCCCACCCAAACCAAACTGACTGGCTAACATAACAACACAGACCCTACACAACCCTTTCACTCTGTTCACACTATCATGCCCACCCAAACCAAACTGACTGGCTGACATTTTGTCTTTGCACATTGTCCTTTTTAGCATGGTTCCTGCAACTACAGAATGTTGAATGTGCACACAACCCAGCTCAGTGCAGTTTGGTTAGGCTCAGTAATGGGAAAAGCCCTGTGGTTAGCCTTAATTAGGTCTGGCTCATGGAAATAACCTGGGGTCGCTGATAGTGGTGGTGGGATCCAAAAGAGAGAAATACACCATTTTGGATTCATGAATGTTGGCATTAAACCCCTCTATCAGGGTGTTGGTTCGCTCCAAGGCAGCTTAGACTAATTCAGATTACAGACAGCTTTATGAGTGTGTCGAGGATATCTGGTGCAGCAAGGCTTCCAGCCACTGTCTTTATCTGTGCTATGCTATATCTGAGCTATGCTATATCTGAGCTATGCTATATCTGTTCTATGCTATATCTGTTCTATGCTATATCTGTTCTATGCTATATCTGTTCTATGCTATATCTGTTCTATGCTATATCTGTTCTATGCTATACAGTGCCTTGCGAAAGTATTCGCCCCCCTTGAACTTTGCGACCTTTTGCCACATTTCAGGCTTCAAACATAAAACTGTATTTTTTTGTGAAGAATCAACAACAAGTGGGACACAATCATGAAGTGGAACGCCATTTATTGGATATTTCAAACTTTTTTAACAAATCAAAAACTGAAAAATTGGCCGTGCAAAATTATTAAGTTCCCACGCCTTATTAAAACACTTTTTAATTGTTGTTCCTAACCACCCATTCATGGTCAATGTTATCGTTCATCAATTGGTTAAGGTTAGGAGTGGGAGCTGGGTTAAGGTTAGGAGTGGGAGCTGGGTTAAGGTTAGGAGTGGGAGCTGGGGATACTTCTACCTTGAGCCCTCTCTTGCAGACAGACACCTTTCAAACCAAGGTTGAGTGTGTGTGAGGGACAAGAGGCATGTTTGAGGTAAATCCTGGGCTCAAGGCCCACAGGGGTCACCGGGGTCAGGGGTGAGAAGTCATGTCTTGACACCCGACCTGCAGCTCTGACTGATTGGCTTGAGATACAAGTTGCAGCTTAACCACAGATCTAGGATCAGATTACCTTACCTCCCATCCTGACCTTAACCATTAGGAGGGTGAGGAATCGCTAGATCAGTGGGCACCTGACCTGTAGCCCTGAGTGTCTGGGCAACAACAGCCCATATGTTTGCCATCGTGTAGGCCTAGTAGGTAGTTCTCCAGCTCACACATTTTGGTTCCCAAAACATTCAGGGAACATTGTTTTTAGGCTGTGGGAATGTTCTATGTTAGCTGGGCTAATGTCCCAAGAGGCATTCCAATCAGAAATGTTAGTTCTCAGAACATTTTGGGTAAAAATATGTTGGTTGTGGGAATGTTCTGTGTTAGCTGGGTGAATGTCTCTAGAGGGTTCACAGTCATTATTTAAGCAATGCTATTTTAGCATTTTTTAAAACACAGGACTTGTTTACGCGTTTGGTGCATTGTGATTTGCCAAGTATGCCCAGGGCTCAGAGACTACAGGGGAAACCTTAAATCCCTTGATTTTCCACCACTGGTTACCACTGGTTTACATTAACAGCAATCAGCGCTTCCACAAGGATGAGTCAACTAAGCATTGTGTTAGCTCTATTCACACACACACACACACACACACACACACACACACACACACACACACACACACACACACACACACACACACACACACACACACACACACACACACACACACACACACACACACACACACACACACACACACACACACACACACACACACACACACACACACACACCACTGGCACAAGCACACACATACGGATGTAAGGACACACAGACAGCTCTGGGTGTTGTGTTCAGTCCTCACACAATGTTTTGTTCTGGCAGAGCCCCTGATAACCATGGTTACGCCCCATCTCTGAAAAGACAGGAGCGAGAGAGGGAGGACAGGACAGAGGGGGTTCACTCATCCCCACACAACCATGCAGACTGCTGTTTCCTCTCCCTCTCTCTCTGGCTCTGCTTTGTGACAGTGAATGAAAACCACATTGTTAGGCTGCAGTGTGGAGTACAGACTCAGAACATATAGTAACAGACAGGTAGTTTCAACACACATACAGTACTGGAGAGAGATCAAGAGTGCTGCATCACCATGCTCACTCCAGTCATCCATCCATCTATCAATTCATCCATTCATCTATCAATTCATTCATCCATTTACCCGGCTCAAACAACCATCTATACAATCAGTCTTTCAGTCGCTTCCTCTCTCACTTTCAAAGTCCCTCACTCACCTCCACACTCAGTCCCTCTCTTGTCCGTTCACTCACTCATTCCCACACTTACTTACTTACTCACTCAATCTGGCACAGATGGCTTCCACTCTGTGTAGGGCGACTGTCTGACAGGCTGGAGATGGTACACAGAGTACTGACAGAGACAACTACCCAAACACTCTCCCCCTCCCTCCCTCCCTCCCTCCCTCCCCCTCCCTCCCCCTCCCTCCCTCCCTCCCTCCCTCCCTCCCTCCCTCCCCCTCCCTCCCTCCCTCCCCCTCCCTCCCTCCCTATCGTCTATTTCCCTCTCTGTCCCCTCTCTATATCTGTCTATTTCCCTCTCTGTCCCCTCTCTATATCGTCCATTTCCCTCTCTATATTTGTCTATTTCCCTCTCTCTGTCCCCTCTCTATATCCGTCCATTTCCCTCTCTCTGTCCCCTCTCTATATTGTCCATTTCCCTCTCTCTGTCCCCTCTCTATATCGTCCATTTCCCTCTCTCTGTCCCCTCTCTATATCCGTCTATTTCCCTCTCTCTGTCCCCTCTCTATATCGTCCATTTCCCTCTCTCTGTCCCATCTCTATATCGTTCATTTCCCTCTCTCTGTCCCCTCTCTATATCGTCCATTTCCCTCTCTCTGTCCCCTCTTTATATCTGTCTATTTCCCTCTCTCTGTCCCCTCTCTATATCGTCTATTTCCCTCTCTCTGTCCCCTCTCTATATTGTCTATTTCCCTCTCTCTGTCCCCTCTCTATATCCGTCTATTTCCCTCTCCCTGTCCCCTCTCTATATCTGTCTATTTGTCACGTTCTGACCTTTATTTCCTTTATTTTGTCGTTATTTAGTATGGTCAGGGCGTGAGTTGTGGTGGGCAGTCTATGTTTGCTTTTCTATGATTTTGGGATTTCTATGTTTCGGCCTAGTATGGTTCTCAATCAGAGGCAGGTGTCATTTAGTTGTCTCTGATTGAGAATCATACTTAGGTAGCCTGGGTTTCACTGTGTGTTTGTGGGTGATTGTCTATATTAGTTGCTTGTGTCAGCACAGTTCTCAGTTTTGCTTCACGGTCGTTATTTGTTTATTGTTTTTGTATAGTTTGTATTCAGTGTTCAGTGCTTTCTTCAATTAAAAAATCATCATGAACACATACGACGCTGCATTTTGGTCTGCTCCTTACGACGATCGTGACACTATTTCCCTCTCTGTCCCCTCTCTATATCATCTATTTCCCTCTCTCTGTCCCCTCTCTATATCATCTATTTCCCCTCTCTATATCGTCTATTTCCCTCTCTGTCCCCCTCTATATCATCTATCTGTCCCCTCTATATCATCTATTTCCCTCTCTGTCCCTCTCTATATCCATCTATTTCCCCTCTGTCCCTCTCTATATCATCTATTTCCCTCTCTGTCCCCTCTCTATATCATCTATTTCCCCTCTGTCCCCTCTCTATATCCATCTATTCCCCTCTCTGTCCCCTCTCTATATCATCTATTTCCCTCTCTGTCCCCTTCTATATCATCTATTTCCCTCTCTATCATCTATTGTCCCCTCTCTATATCTGTCCCTCTCTATATCCATCTATGTCCCTCTCTCTGTCCCCTCTCTATATCATCTATTTCCCTCTCTGTCCCCTCTCTATATCATCTATTCCCTCTCTCTGTCCCCTCTCTATATCATCTATTTCCCTCTCTGTCCCCTCTCTATATCATCTATTTCCTCTCTCTGTCCCCTCTCTATATCCATCTATTTCCTCTCTCTGTCCCCTCTCTATATCGTCCATTTCCCTCTCTGTCCCTCTCTATATCCATCTATTTCCCTCTCTCTGTCCCCTCTCTATATCATCTATTTCCCTCTCTCTGTCCCCTCTCTATATCGTCCATTTCCCTCTCTGTCCCCTCTCTATATCCATCTATTTCCCTCTCTCTGTCCCCTCTCTATATCGTCCATTTCCCTCTCTGTCCCCTCTCTATATCGTCCATTTCCCTCTCTCTATATCGTCCATTTCCCTCTCTGTCCCCTCTCTATATCGTCTATTTCCCTCTCTGTCCCCTCTCTATATCGTCCATTTCCCTCTCTGTCCCCTCTCTATATCCATCTATTTCCCTCTCTCTGTCCCCTCTCTATATCGTCCATTTCCCTCTCTGTCCCCTCTCTATATCGTCCATTTCCCTCTCTCTATATCTTCTATTTCCCTCTCTCTGTCCCCTCTCTATATCATCTATTTCCCTCTCTCTGTCCCCTCTCTATATCATCTATTTCCCTCTCTCTGTCCCCTCTCTATATCATCTATTTCCCTCTCTCTGTCCCCTCTCTATATCATCTATCTGTCCCCTCTCTATATCATCTATTTCCCTCTCTCTGTCCCCTCTCTATATCATTTCCCTCTCTGTCCCCTCTCTATATCCATCTATGTCCCTCTCTCTGTCCCCTCTCTATATCGTCTATTTCCCTCTCTGTCCCCTCTCTATATCATCTATTTCCCTCTCTCTGTCCCCTCTCTATATCATCTATTTCCCTCTCTCTGTCCCCTCTCTATATCGTCCATTTCCCTCTCTGTCCCCTCTCTATATCCATCTATGTCCCTCTCTCTGTCCCCTCTCTATATCGTCCATTTCCCTCTCTGTCCCCTCTCTATATCCATCTATTTCCCTCTCTCTGTCCCCTCTCTATATCGTCCATTTCCCTCTCTGTCCCCTCTCTATATCCATTTCTCTCTTTCTATTTCCCTCTCTCTGTCCCCTCTCTATATCATCCATTTCCCTCTCTCTGTCCCCTCTCTATATCGTCCATTTCCCTCTCTGTCCCCTCTCTATATCCGTCTATTTCCCTCTCTCTGTCCCCTCTCTATATCGTCTATTTCCCTCTCTGTCCCCTCGCTATATCATCTATTTCCCTCTCTGTCCCCTCTCTATATCATCTATTTCCCTCTCTCTGTCCCCTCTCTATATCATCTATTTCTCTCTGTCCCCTCTCTGTCCATTTCCCCTGTCCCCTCTCTATATCCATCTATGTCCCTCTCTCTGTCCCCTCTCTATATCGTCCATTTCCCTCTCTGTCCCCTCTCTATATCCATCTATTTCCCTCTCTCTGTCCCCTCTCTATATCGTCCATTTCCCTCTCTGTCCCCTCTCTATATCGTCCATTTCCCTCTCTCTATATCCGTCTATTTCCCTCTCTCTGTCCCCTCTCTATATCATCCATTTCCCTCTCTCTGTCCCCTCTCTATATCGTCCATTTCCCTCTCTGTCCCCTCTCTATATCCGTCTATTTCCCCTCTCCTCATTTGCCTCTCTCTGTCCCCTCTCTATATCGTCTATTTCCCTCTCTGTCCCCTCGCTATATCATCTATTTCCCTCTCTGTCCCCTCTCTATATCATCTATTTCCCTCTCTGTCCCCTCGCTATATCATCTATTTCCCTCTCTGTCCCCTCTATATCATCTATTTCCCTCTGTCCCCTGTCCCTCTGTCCCCTCTATATCATCTATTTCCCTCTCTGTCCCCTGCTATATCTGTCTATTTCCCCTCTCTATATCATCTATTTCCCTCTGTCCCCTCTATATGTCTATTTCCCCTCTGTCCCCTCTATATATTTCCCTCTCTGTCCCCTCGCTATATCATCATTTCCCTCTCTGTCCCCTCTCTATATTTCCTCTCTATATTTGTCTATTTCCTCTCTCTGCCCCCTCTCTATATTGTCCATTTCCCTCTCTCTGTCCCCTCTCTATATCGTCCATTTCCCTCTCTCTCTATATCCGTCTATTTCCCTCTCTGGCCCCTCTCTATATTTGTCTATTTCCCTCTCTCTGTCCCCTCTCTATATCGTCCATTTCCCTCTCTCTGCCCCCTCTCTATATCCGTCCATTTCCCTCTCTGTCCCCTCTCTATATCCGTCTATTTCCCTCTCTGTCCCCTCTCTATATTTGTCTATTTCCCTCTCTGTCCTCGCTATATCATCTATTTCCCTCTCTGTGCTATATCATCTATTTCCCCTCTGTCCCCTCTCTATATCTGTCTATTTCCCTCTCTGTCCCCTCTCTATTTCCCTCTCTATATTTGTCTATTTCCCCTCTCTGCCCCCTCTCTATATCGTCCATTTCCCTCTCTCTGTCCCCTCTCTATATCGTCCATTTCCTCTCTCTGCCCCCTCTCTATATCCGTCTATTTCCCTCTCTGGCCCCTCTCTATATTTGTCTATTTCCCTCTGTCCCCTCTCTATATCGTCCATTTCCCTCTCTCTGCCCCCTCTCTATATCCGTCCATTTCCCTCTCTCTGTCCCCTCTCTATATCATCCATTTCCCTCTCTCTGTCCCCTCTCTATATCGTCCATTTCCCTCTCTCTGTCCCCTCTCTATATCTTCCCTCTCTGTCCCCTCTCTATATCGTCCATTTCCCTCTCTCTGTCCCCTCTCTATATCGTCCATTTCCCTCTCTCTGTCCCCTCTCTATATCGTCCATTTCCCTCTCTCTGTCCCCTCTCCCTATTTCCCTCTCTGTCCCTCGCTATATCATCTATTTCCCTCTCTGTCCCCTCTCTATATCATCTATTTCCCTCTCTGTCCCTCTCTATATCATCTATTTCCCTCTCTGTCCCCTCTCTATATCATCTATTTCCTCTCTCTGTCCCCTCTCTATATCATCTATTTCCCTCTCTGTCCCCTCGCTATATCATCTATTTCCCTCTCTGTCCCCTCTCTATATCCATCTATTTCCCTCTCTGTCCCCTCTCTATATCATCTATTTCCCCTCTCTGTCCCCTCTCTATATCAGTCTATTTCCCTCTCTGTCCCCTCTCTATATCATCCATTTCCCTCTCTATATCGTCTATTTCCCTCTCTGTCCCCTCTCTATATCATCTATTTCCCTCTCTGTCCCCTCTCTATATCATCTATCTCCATTTCCCTCTCTGTCCCCTCTCTATATCCGTCTATTTCCCTCTCTCTGTCCCCTCTCTATATCATCTATGTCTATTTCCCTCTCTGTCCATTTCCCTCTCTGCCCCTCTCTATATCCATCTATCTATATCGTCCATTTCCTCTCTCTCTTCCCCTCTCTATATCCGTCCATTTCCCTCTCTGTCCCCTCTCTATATGTCTATTTCCCTCTCTGTCCCCTCTCTATATTTCCCTCTCTGTCCCCTCTCTATATCCATCTATTTCCCTCTCTGTCCCCTCTCTCGTCCATTTCCCTCTCTGTCCCCTCTCTATATCTCCATTTCCCTCTCTCTGTCCATTTCCCCTCTGTCCCCTCTCTATATCATCTATTTCCCTCTCTGTCCCCTCTCTATATCATCTATTTCCCTCTCTCTGTCCCCTCTCTATATCGTCTATTTCCCTCTCTGTCCCCTCTCTATATCATCTATTTCCCATCTGTCCCTCTCTATCATCTATTTCCCTCTCTGTCCCCTCTCTATATCATCTATTTCCCTTCTGTCCCCTCTCTATATGTCTATTTCCCTCTCTCTGTCCCCTCTCTATATCGTCCATTTCCCTCTCTGTCCCTCTCTATATCCATCTGTCCTCTCTCTGTCCCCTCTCTATATCGTCTATTTCCCTCTCTGTCCCCTCTCTATATCATCTATTTCCCTCTCTCTGTCCCCTCTCTATATCATCTATTTCCCTCTCTGTCCCCTCTCTATATCGTCCATTTCCCTCTCTGTCCCCTCTCTATATCCATCTATGTCCCTCTCTCTGTCCCCTCTTCGTCATTTCCCTCTCTGTCCCCCTCTATATCCATCTATTTCCCTCTCTCTGTCCCCTCTCTATATCGTCCATTTCCCTCTCTGTCCCTCTCTCTATATCGTCTATTTCCCTCTCTCTGTCCCCTCTCTATATCATCATTTCCTCTCTCTGTTGTCCATTTCCCTCTCTGTCCCCTCTCTATATCCGTCTATTTCCCTCTCTCTGTCCCCTCTCTATAGTCTATTTCTCTCTGTGGGCTATATCATCTATTTCCCCTCTGTCCCTCTCTATATCATCTATTTCCCTCTCTCTGTCCCCTCTCTATATCATCTATTTCCCTCTCTCTGTCCCCTCTCTATATCGTCCATTTCCTCTCTGTCCCCTCTCTATATCCATCTATGTTCCCTCTCTGTCCCCTCTCTATATGGGTCCATTTCCCTCTCTGTCCCCTCTCTATATCCATCTATTTCCCTCTCTCTGTCCCCTCTCTATATGTCCATTTCCCTCTCTGCCCCCTCTCTATCCATTTCCCTCTCTCTATATCCGTCTATTTCCCCTCTCTGTCCCCTCTCTATATCATCCATTTCCTGCTCTCTGTCCCCTCTTATGTGTCCATTTCCCTCTCTGTCCCTCTCTATATTATCTATAGTCCCTCTCTCTGTCCCTCCTATATTTCCCTCTCTGTCCCCTCGCTATATCATCTATTTCCTCTCTGTCTCTGTCTAAATCTAAGTGTCTGTCCCCGCTATATCATCTATTTCTCTCTGTCCCCTCTTATCATCTATTTCCCTCTCTGTCCCCTCGCTATATCATCTATTTCCCTCTCTGTCTCGCTATATCTGTCTATTTCCCTCTCTGTCCCCTCGCTATATCATCCCTCTCTGTCCCCCTATATCATCTATTTCCCTCTCTGTCCCCATATATCTGTCTATTTCCCTCTCTGTCCCCAGCTATATCCATTTCCCCTCCCCTCTATGCTGCCCATTTCCCTCTCAGTTTCCTCTCTCTGCCCCCCTCTATATTGTCCATTTCCCTCTCTCTGTCCCCTCTCCAGTCCATTTCCCTCTCTCTGCCCCCTCTCTATATGAGGTCTATTTCCTCTCTGGCCCCTCTCTATATTTGTCTATTTCCCTCTCTCTGTCCCCTCTCTATATGTCCATTTCCCTCTCTCTGCCCCCTCTCTCCATTTCCTCTCTCTGCCCCCTCTCTATATTCTATTTCCCTCTCTGTCCCCTCTCTATATTTGTCTATTTCCCTCTCTGTCCCCTCGCTATATCATCTATTTCCCCTCTGTCCCCTGCTATATCATCTATTTCCCTCTCTGTCCCCTCTCTATATCTGTCTATTTCCCTCTCTGTCCCCTCTCTATATCGCCCATTTCCCTCTCTATATTTGTCTAACATCTCTGCCCCCTCTCTATATCGTCCATTTCCCCTCTCTGTCCCCTCTTATAATCATTTCCTCTCTCTGCCCCCTCTCTATATCAGTCTATTTCCCTCTCTGGCCCCTCTCTATATTTGTCTATTTCCCTCTCTCTGTCCCCTCTCTATATCGTCCATTTCCCTCTCTCTGCCCCCCTCTCTATCCATTTCCCTCTCTCTGTCCCCTCTCTATATCATCCATTTTCTCTGTCTCTATCGTCCATTTCCCTCTCTCTGTCCCCTCCTATATCTTCCATTGCCCCTCTCTCTGTCCCCTCTCTATATGGTCCATTTCCCTCTCTGTCCCCTCTCTATATCGTCCATTTCCCTCTCTCTGTCCCCTCCTATATCGTCCATTTCCCTCTCTCTGTCCCCCTCTCTATATCGTCATTTCCCTCTCTGTCCCCTGCTATATCATCTATTTCCCTCTCTGTCCCCTCTCTATATATATTTCCCTCTCTGTCCCTCCTATATCATCTATTTCCCTATTTCTCTCTGTCCCCTGCTATATCATCTATGAATCTGTCTATTTCCCTCTCTGTCCCCTCGCTATATCATCTATTTGAACTGCTATATCATCTATTTCTCCCCTCTATATCTGTCTATTTCCCTCTCTCCCCTCGCTATATCATCTATTTCCCTCTCTGTCCCCTCGCTATAGCCCATTTCCTCTCTAGGTTTGTCCCCTTCTGCCCCTCTCTATATTGTCCATTTCCCTCTCTCTGTCCCCTCTCTATATCGTCCATTTCCCTCTCTCTGCCCCCTCTCTATATCCGTCTATTTCCCTCTCTGGCCCCTCTCTATATTTGTCTATTTCCCTCTCTCTGTCCCCCACTCTGCTATATCATCCATTTCCCTCTCTCTGCCCCCTCTCTATATCCGTCTATTTCCTCTCTGTTCTGTACATTTGCATTTCCCTCTCTGAGCTATATCATCTATTTCCCTCTCTGTCCCCTCTATATCATCTCTATATCTGTCTATTTCCTCTCTGGCTATATAAATATATTGCCCATTTATTTGTCTATTTCCCACTCTCTGCCCCCTCTCTATTGTCCATTTCCTCTCTCTGTCCCCTCTCTATATCGTCCATTTCCCTCTCTCTGCCCCCTCTCTATATCCGTCTATTTCCCTCTGGCCCCTCTCTATATTTGTCTATTTCCCTCTGTCCCCTCTCTATATCGTCCATTTCCCTCTCTCTGCCCCCTCTCTATATCCGTCCATTTCCCTCTCTCTGTCCCCTCTCTATATCATCCATTTCCCTCTCTCTGTCCCCTCTCTATATCGTCCATTTCCCTCTCTCTGTCCCCTCTCTATATCTTCCATTTCCCTCTCTCTGTCCCCTCTCTATATCGTCCATTTCCCTCTCTCTGTCCCCTCTCTATATCGTCCATTTCCCTCTCTCTGTCCCCTCTCTATATCGTCCATTTCCCTCTCTCTGCCCCCTCTCTATATCCGTCTATTTCCCTCTCTGGCCCCTCTCTATATTTGTCTATTTCCCTCTCTCTGTCCCCTCTCTATATCGTCCATTTCCCTCTCTCTGCCCCCTCTCTATATCCGTCCATTTCCCTCTCTCTGCCCCCTCTCTATATCCGTCTATTTCCCTCTCTGTCCCCTCGCTATATCATCTATTTCCCTCTCTGTCCCCTCACTATATCATCTATTTCCCTCTCTGTCCCCTCTCTATATCTGTCTATTTCCCTCTCTGTCCCCTCTCTATATCGCCCATTTCCCTCTCTATATTTGTCTATTTCCCACTCTCTGCCCCCTCTCTATATCGTCCATTTCCCTCTCTCTGTCCCCTCTCTATATCGTCCATTTCCCTCTCTCTGCCCCCTCTCTATATCCGTCTATTTCCCTCTCTGGCCCCTCTCTATATTTGTCTATTTCCCTCTCTCTGTCCCCTCTCTATATCGTCCATTTCCCTCTCTCTGCCCCCTCTCTATATCCGTCCATTTCCCTCTCTCTGTCCCCTCTCTATATCATCCATTTCCCTCTCTCTGTCCCCTCTCTATATCGTCCATTTCCCTCTCTCTGTCCCCTCTCTATATCTTCCATTTCCCTCTCTCTGTCCCCTCTCTATATCGTCCATTTCCCTCTCTCTGTCCCCTCTCTATATCGTCCATTTCCCTCTCTCTGTCCCCTCTCTATATCGTCCATTTCCCTCTCTCTGCCCCCTCTCTATATCCGTCTATTTCCCTCTCTGGCCCCTCTCTATATTTGTCTATTTCCCTCTCTCTGTCCCCTCTCTATATCGTCCATTTCCCTCTCTCTGCCCCCTCTCTATATCCGTCCATTTCCCTCTCTCTGTCCCCTCTCTATATCATCTATTTCCCTCTCTCTGTCCCCTCTCTATATCATCTATTTCCCTCTCTCTGTCCCCTCTCTATATCATCTATTTCCCTCTCTCTGTCCCCTCTCTATATCATCTATTTCCCTCTCTCTGTCCCCTCTCTATATCATCTATTTCCCTCTCTCTGTCCCCTCTCTATATCATCTATTTCCCTCTCTCTGTTCCCTCTCTATATCATCTATTTCCCTCTCTCTGTCCCCTCTCTATATCATCTATTTCCCTCTCTCTGTCCCCTCTCTATATCATCTATTTCCCTCACTGTCCCCTCTCTATATCATCTATTTCCCTCTCTGTCCCCTCTCTATATCATCTATTTCCCTCTCTCTGTCCCCTCTCTATATCATCTATTTCCCTCTCTGTCACCCTCTCTATATCATCTATTTCCCTCTCTGTCCCCTCTCTATATCATCTATTTCCCTCTCTCTGTCCCCTCTCTATATCTATTTCCCTCTCTGTCCCCTCTCTATATCATCCATTTCCCTCACTGTCCCCTCTCTATATCGTCTATTTCCCTCTCTGTCCCCTCTCTATATCGTCTATTTCCCTCTCTGTCCCCTCTCTATATCCGTCTATTTCCCTCTCTGTCCCCTCTCTATATCGTCTATTTCCCTCTCTGTCCCCTCTCTATATCATCCATTTCCCTCACTGTCCCCTCTCTATATCATCTATTTCCCTCTCTGTCCCCTCTCTATATCGTCTATTTCCCTCTCTGTCCCCTCTCTATATCGTCTATTTCCCTCTCTGTCCCCTCTCTATATCGTCTATTTCCCTCTCTGTCCCCTCTCTATATCGTCCATTTCCCTCTCTCTGTCCCCTCTCTATATCGTCTATTTCCCTCTCTGTCCCCTCTCTATATCGTCCATTTCCCTCTCTGTCCCCTCTCTATATCGTCCATTTCCCTCTCTCTGTCCCCTCTCTATATCGTCTATTTCCCTCTCTGTCCCCTCTCTATATCGTCCATTTCCCTCTCTCTGTCCCCTCTCTATATCGTCTATTTCCCTCTCTGTCCCCTCTCTATATCGTCTATTTCCCTCTCTGTCCCCTCTCTATATCGTCTATTTCCCTCTCTGTCCCCTCTCTATATCGTCTATTTCCCTCTCTGTCCCCTCTCTATATCGTCTATTTCCCTCTCTCTGTCCCCTTTCTATATCGTCTATTCCCCTCTCTGCCCCCTCTCTATATCTGTCTATTTCCCTCTCTGTCCCCTCTCTATATCGTCTATTTCCCTCTCTCTGTCCCCTCTCTATATCGTCTATTTCCCTCTCTTTCCCCTCTCTATATCGTCTATTCCCCTCTCTGCCCCCTCTCTATATATGTCTATTTCCCTCTCTGTCCCCTCTCTATATCGTCCATTTCCCTCTCTCTGTCCCCTCTCTATATCCGTCTATTTCCCTCTCTCTGTCCCCTCTCTATATCGTCCATTTCCCTCTCTCTGTCCCCTCTCTATATCGTCCATTTCCCTCTCTCTGGCCCCTCTCTATATTTGTCTATTTCCCTCTCTCTGTCCCCTCTCTATATCGTCCATTTCCCTCTCTCTGTCCCCTCTCTATATCGTCCATTTCCCTCTCTCTGTCCCCTCTCTATATCATCCATTTCCCTCTCTCTGTCCCCTCTCTATATCTTCCATTTCCCTCTCTGTCCCCTCTCTATATCGTCCATTTCCCTCTCTCTGTCCCCTCTCTATATCGTCTATTTCCCTCTCTGTCCCCTCTCTATATCGTCTATTTCCCTCTCTGTCCCCTCTCTATATCTGTCTATTTCCCTCTCTGTCCCCTCTCTATATCGTCTATTTCCCTCTCTTTCCCCTCTCTATATCGTCTATTTCCCTCTCTGCCCCCTCTCTATATCTGTCTATTTCCCTCTCTGTCCCCTCTCTATATCGTCCATTTCCCTCTCTCGGTCCCCTCTCTATATCCGTCTATTTCCCTCTCTCTGGCCCCTCTCTATATCCGTCTATTTCCCTCTCTCTGTCCCATCTCTATATCGTCCATTTCCCTCTCTCTGTCCCCTCTCTATATCGTCCATTTCCCTCTCTCTGTCCCCTCTCTATATCGTCCATTTCCCTCTCTCTGTCCCCTCTATATCGTCCATTTCCCTCTCTCTGTCCCCTCTATATCGTCCATTTCCCTCTCTGTCCCCTCTCTTGCTCTCCCTTAGCTGCCACTCCTCTCTCTATTTCTCTCTCTCCATCCGTCTTGTCTTTCGCTCCCTGTGCCCCCTCTTATCTCTCTGTAGCCATTTCTGTCCTCCCCTCAGTTGAAATCTTCTATTTATGTTGCATCTGCTCCCCTTCCCCTGCTGTAAAGAGAGCAGCATTCTCATCTCTCTGACACATTTGAAGATGGGATGTGAACCATGTGCCTTACCCCCTCCCTGGCACTCTCTCTCTCTTTCTCCCTCTCAACGACCAACCACACAGTACTGCAAATCCCCTTCCTTACCCTACATCCCTCTCTTTCTTTATTCACTCACACTACTTCCCTTTCTCAGCTCTCTCCTTCCCTGTCTCCCTCTTTCACCCAACACCCGATCACATGGTACAGCAAAACCCCTGCCTTATCCCACATCTCTCTCTACCATCCTCCCTCTTTCCTTCCCCTCTTATGCTCCCCATGCGCTCTCTACCTCCTTCTCTCCCTCTTTCTCACCATCTCCTCACGCTCTGTTTGATTTTCTTCTACCCCTCTATCTCTCCCTCTCTCTTATGTAATGGGGAAGGAGGGATCCAGAATCCAGCTATTACCAGTTCTGCTGCACTGCCTGCACTGTCTGCCTGCTTAGGCATCCTGATCCTCCTCACCGTTACAGATATGGAGGCAAGAGCTGCAGCTGAGGGATCTGTGGTACACAGTGTTGACATGTATGAATAACAATGACTACTGTTCCCACAATGCATCTCATTCTCTTTACCTCTGCACACTGAATATTTGTTACCATAAATGTTTAGTGTATGTATGTAGAGATAAGTGTGTGTCAGTTTATAACGCACAGTGTCAAAACACACTTTTTCCACATTTTGTTATGTTATAGCCTTTTTCTAAAATGGATAAAATAAATGTTTTTCCTCATCAATCTACACACAATACCCCATAATGACAAATGAAAACATTTACATAAGTATTCAGACCCTTTGCTATGAGACTCAAAATTGAGCTCAGGTGCATCCTGTTTCCATTGATCATCCTTGAGATGTTTCTACAACTTGATTGGAGTACACCTGTGGTAAATTCAATTGATCGGACATGATTTGGAAAGACACACACCTGTCTATATAAGGTCCCATAGTTGACTGTGCATGTCAGAGCAAAAACCAACACATGAGGTTGAAGGAATTGTCCGTAGAGCTCCGAGACAGGATTATGTCAAGGCACAGATCTGGGGATGGGTACCAAAAATATTCTACAGCATTGAAGGTCCCCAAGAACACAGTGGCCTCCATCATTCTTAAATGGAAGAAGTTTGGAACCACCAAGACTCTTCCTAGAGCTGGTCGCCCAGCCAAACTGAGCAACAGGGGGAGAAGGGCCTTGGTCAGGGAGGTAACAAGGAACCTGATGGTCACTCTGACAGAGCTCCAGAGTTCCTCTGTGGAGATGGGAGAACCTTCCAGAGGGAGAACCATCTCTGCAGCACTCCACCAATCAGGCCTTTATGGTAGAGTGGCCAGACGGAAGCCACTACTCAGTAAAAGGCACATGACAGCCAGTTTGGCACCTAAAGACTCTCAAACCATGAGAAACAAGATTCTCTGATCTGATGAAACCAAGATTTAAACATGGCACCACCCCTACAGTGAAGCATGGTGGTGGCAGCATCAAGCTGTGGGGATGTTTTTCAGAGGAAGGGACTGGGAGACTAGTCATGATCGAAGGAAAGATGAACAGAGCAAAGTCCAGAGAGATCCCGAGCGCTCGGCACCTCAGACTGGGGCGAAAGTTCACCTTCCAACAGGACAACAACTCTAAGCACACTGCCAAGGCAACGCAGAAATGGCTTCGGGACAAGTCTCTGAATGTCCTTGAGTGGCCCACTCAGAGCCCGGACTTGAACCCGATCGACATCTCTGGAGAGACCTGTAAATATTTGTGCAGCGACGCTCCCCATCCAACCTGACCGAGCTTGAGAGGATCTACAGAGAAGAATGGGAGAAACTCCCCAAATACATGTGTGCCAAGCTTGTAGCGTCATAACCAAGAAGACTTGAGGCTGTAATCGCTGCCAAAGATGATTCAATATAGGGTCTGAATACTTATGTAAATGTGATATTTCCATTTTTTGTAATTTCATAAATTTGCTAAAAAAATTGCTTTGTCATTATGGGGTATTGTGGTCTCCCGGGTGACGCAGTGGTCTAGAGCACTGCATCGCAGCGCTAGCTGTGCCACCAGAGACTCTGGGTTCGCGCCCAGGCTCTGTTGCAGCCGGCCGCAACCGGGAGGTCCGTGGGGCGATGCACAATTGGCCTAGCGTCGTCTGGGTTAGGGTGGGTTTGGCCGGTAGCGATATCCTTGTCTCATCACGCACCAGCGACTCCTGTGGCAGGCTGGGCGCAGTGCGCGCTAACCAAGGTAGACAGGTGCACGGTGTTCCCTCCGACACATTGGTGCGGCTGGCTTCCGGGTTGGAGGCGCTCTGTGTTAAGAAGCAATGCGGCTTGGTTGGGTTGTGTTTTGGAGGACGCATCTCTTTCGACCTTCATCTCTCCCGAGCCCGTACGGGAGTTGTAGCGATGAGACAAGATAGTATTGGATACAACGAAAAGGGGGTCATTTATTTTTTATTTTTTTAAATACAAAATTATGGGGTATTGTGTGTAGATTGATGAGGGGGGGTGGACTATTTAATCAATTTTATAGTAAGGAAAAATGTGGAAAAAGTCAAGGGGTCTGAATACTTTCCAAATACACTGTATACACTTAGGCTTTGTTCAGACAGCTCAATTTTGATATTTTTTCCCACAAATTTATTTTGGTTGACCAATCACATCAGATCTTTTCACATCATGTCTTTTTCAGAGCTGGTTTGATTGGTCAGCTCTCAAAAAAAACTGGTCTGCCTGTATAAACGCAGCCTTACTATCTTACTCCCCAATAGCTCTCACTGCACACTGGTTCTACGCACCATTTACACACCAATGCTTCATTTACATACATAGTATACAACTTCACACCAATGCTTCATTTACATACATAGTATACAACTTCACACCAATGCTTCATTTACATACATAGTATACAACTTCACACCAATGCTTCATTTACATACATAGTATACAATTTCACACCAATGCTTCATTTACATACATAGTATACAACTTCACACCAATGCTTCATTTACATACATAGTATACAACTTCACACCAATGCTTCATTTACATACATAGTATACAACTTCACACCAATGCTTCATTTACATACATAGTATACAACTTCACACTAATGCTTCATTTACATACATAGTATACAACTTCACACCAATGCTTCATTTACATACATAGTATACAACTTCACACCAATGCTTCATTTACATACATAGTATACAACTTCACACCAATGCTTCATTTACATACATAGTATACAACTTCACACCAATGCTTCATTTACATACATAGTATACAACTTCACATCAATGTTACAATATACTACACTACAATTAATACCAACACATTGCAACTGCATTTATAAGGCCTATAAATAATGCAATTGCTCATGGCTACGACAGCAAGAACCGTCTTCAGTACCTCAAGTCAAAAGCAGAAACCTACAGAGCAATCCTCTACAATTATCGTCCTCTACAATTACCCTAGACAGTGCACTACCAGATGCTGTGTAATTACCATAACCATAATTAGGTAGATGATTACATTTTCTGACTAGGATCTCTCTGAACTCACTCTCCTCTCCTCAGTCTTTTAGCAATTTTGTCATTCATTTGATATGGATAGAGATGATAAATCATCCATTTTGTGTGTTTGTTTGTGGAGGGGGTGTGAGTATGTGAATGCGTTTAGATGTGTGTGTATATATATATGTATGTGTGTGTATATATATGTATGTGTGTATATATGTATGTGTGTACATATATGTATGTGTGTGTTTGTTTGTGGAGGGGGGGTGTGAGTATGTGCATGCGTTTAGATGTGTGTGTGTATATATATATGTATGTGTGTATATATATATGTATGTGTGTGTATATATATATGTATGTGTGTGTTTGTTTGTGGAGGGGGGTGTGAGTATGTGCATGCGTTTAGATGTGTGTGTATATATATATGTATGTGTGTATATATATATATGTATGTGTGTGTTTCTAAAAACCTGTTTTTGCTTTGTCATTATAGGTTATTGTGTGTAGATTGATGAGGATTTTTTATTTATTTCATCCATTTTAGAATAAGGCTGTAACGTAACAAAATGTGGAAAAAGTCAAGGGGTCTGAATACTTTCCGAATGCTCTGTATATGTGTGTGTATATGTGTGTGCACATGCATGTGTGTGTGTGTCCTAACCCCAGTCCGTGCAGGGCTCCAGATGTGGAGATAGACAGATGTTGTAGGGGTCAGCAGGTCATTTCCGGGAGATGGACCAAAGCTTGCCTCACATCTGCCTGTTCTGTTCCATGCCACATTAGTCATCATGTCGTAAGGTAGCCATAATAATTCATTACTAATTAGCCTTCCTGAAGTACTGTCGGCCCCGACCAATGCTGTAATGTCGTCTACAGAATTGGGGAGGGAACTGTGGATCTCTCTTCTCTCTGTCCGTTCATTCGTACATTAGTCACATGCGATATCTCAGACAGTACAGACCAGATTCGGACTAAACTTGGGTGAACGATGTGTCTTGCCATAGAGATCCAGCATTTACTAAAGGACACTGATTGGCCCAAGGCAGGAGCTTTAGTAATTAACTGAAATGTATTGTCCCAAGGGGAGGGACGCTGCATCATTTGTAGAGGACGACATCTTAACGTAAATTGATTCATTTATTGAATATTTTTGGGGATCTGCAGCAGTTCTGTAACGAAGGTGCTTCATTAGGAATAAGATACTGTTGTTAGCATTGGATCGACCATGAAAGTTGGTAACTAATCGCCATATTGGATGGCACTTAAAAATACTATTTTGGTACGATTCGCTCAATGCATTTAAAGCCATTGGACTTGTGCAAGCATGGCTGGACCACGTTTCAACAATATTCATTGACCTGCCTATTTCTTTTAAATCCATGAGGGGGAGTTTACGAGTGTACACTTGGGGAAAAGTGGAAGAATCACAACGCAGTCAGAGCCCAAGGGCAAATGAAGGGGTCAGAGGAGAGGTCAGGGAAGGATGGGGACCTTGGGGGGCTTTAATCTGTCTTCAGAAGAGATGCTAGACCGGCAGGTTGGCAGGACTCCAAACTACATCATCTAACTCTTTTTAAAGACCTGTTTTCTAGACTGGCAGATTGGCAGGACTCCATACTAGCTCTTTTTATACCTGTTTTCTAGACTGGCTGGTTGGCTGGACTCCATACTAGCTCTGTTTATACCTGTTTTCTAGACTGGCTGGTTGGCAGGACTCCATGCTAGCTCTTTTTATACCTGTTTTCTAGACTGGCTGGTTGGCTGGACTCCATACTAGCTCTTTTTATACCTGTTTTCTAGACTGGCTGGTTGGCTGGACTCCATACTAGCTCTGTTTATACCTGTTTTCTAGACTGGCTGGTTGGCAGGACTCCATGCTAGCTCTTTTTATACCTGTTTTCTAGACTGGCTGGTTGGCAGGACTCCATACTAGCTCTTTTTATACCTGTTTTCTAGACTGGCTGGTTGGCAGGACTCCATACTAGCTCTTTTTAAAGAACGGCTGGTTGGCAGGACTCCATACTAGTTCTTTTTATACCTGTTTTCTAGACTGGCTGGTTGGCTGGACTCCATACTAGCTCTTTTTATACCTATTTTCTAGACTGGCTGGTTGGCAGGACTCCATACTAGCTCTTTTTATACCTGTTTTCTAGACTGGCTGGTTGGCAGGACTCCATACTAGCTCTTTTTATACCTGTTTTCTAGACTGGCTGGTTTGCAGGACTCCATACTAGCTCTTTTTATACCTGTTTTCTAGACTGGTTGGTTGGCAGGACTCCATACTAGCTCTTTTTATACCTGTTTTCTAGACTGGCTGGTTGGCAGGACTCCATACTAGCTCTTTTTATACCTGTTTTCTAGACTGGCTGGTTTGCAGGACTCCATACTAGCTCTTTTTATACCTGTTTTCTAGACTGGTTGGTTGGCAGGACTCCATACTAGCTCTTTTTATACCTGTTTTCTAGACTGGCTGGTTGGCAGGACTCCATACTAGCTCTGTTTAAAGACCTATTTTCTTTCCTCCATCTCACAGTAACACCATGTTCCTTCACTGACGTCATCGGTCTTCCACAGCTGTGTGTTAGATAAATGGAGGGAGTGACAGAGAATAAGATAGAGAACGACTGAGGACGAGAGAGGAGACAGGTGCAATAGAGAGAATGAGAGAGAAAGAGAGAGGGTTGTGGCAATGAGAGAGAGAAAGAACGAGATAAATAAATAAAGATTATCCCAGAGAGACAGAGAGAGATGGAGATAAATAAATAAAGACTATGCCAGAGAGACAGAGAGAGATGGAGATAAATAAATAAAGACTATGCCAGAGAGACAGAGAGAGATGGAGATAAATAAATAAAGACTATGCCAGAGAGACAGAGAGAGATGGAGATAAATAAATAAAGACTATGCCAGAGAGACAGAGAGAGATGGAGATAAATAAATAAAGACTATGCCAGAGAGACTGATGACAGACTGATGATCAGACAGACAACACACTGATGATCAGACAGACAGACAGACAGACAGACAGACAGACAGACAGACAGACAGACAGACAGACAGACAGACAGACAGACAGACAGACAGACAGACAGACAGACAGACAGACAGACAGACAGACAGACAGACAGACAGACAGACAGACAGACAGACAGACAGACAGACAGACAGACAGACAGACAGACAGACTGACGATCAGACAGACAAACAGGGATAGTTCTGTGCCTCCCTGCATGGTCCCCAGACCTCTCCAGGCATCCAGGCCTGGATAATTAGTCCTCATTAACGTGACTGGGTCTCACAGCATGACCATATGCTAATTGACTTGGCAATTAAGTCAATTTTTTTTAGGATTAGAGAGAGTCAGAGAGCATGACTGGGTTACATGATAATGATCAGAGAGAGAGTCAGAGAGCATGTCTGGGTTACATGATAATGATCAGCGAGTCAGAGAGCATGTCTGGGTTACATGATAATGACCAGAGAGAGAGTCAGAGAGCATGACCAGGTTACATGATAATGATCAGAGAGTCAGAGAGCATGTCTGGGTTACATGATAATGATCAGAGAGAGAGAGTCAGAGAGCATGTCTGGGTTACATGATAATGATCAGAGAGAGAGAGAGAGAGTCAGAGAGCATGTCTGGGTTACATGATAATGATCAGAGAGAGAGTCAGAGAGCATGTCTGGGTTACATGATAATGATCAGAGAGAGAGAGAGTCAGAGAGCATGTCTGGGTTACATGATAATGATCAGAGAGAGAGTCAGAGAGCATGTCTGGGTTACATGATAATGATCAGAGAGAGAAAGTGTCATAGAGCATGTCTGGGTTACATGATAATGATCAGAGAGAGTCAGAGAGCATGTCTGGGTTACATGATAATGATCAGAGAGAGTCAGAGAGCATGTCTGGGTTACATGATAATGATCAGAGAGAGAGTCAGAGAGCATGTCTGGGTTACATGATAATGATCAGAGAGAGAGAGTCAGTGAGCATGTTTGGGTTACATTATAATGATCAGAAGAAGAATTAGTGGGGTGGGTTGTGCTGGGGAGTGGAATGGAGAGAAGATGAGAGGAGAGGAACAGAGGAGAGCAGGATGTGCGGAGGAAGCTATAGCGTGGAAGGGATTGTTGTCTGATCGTTGTGTGATGAGTCAAGCTGTTGCCTCTGAGCACAGACACACGTGCACACAAGAGGAAACTCAGGCGTTGATGAAGATATGCTCATACGTTCTCTCTCTCTTTCTCTGTCACACACACAGCTCTACCAGATATACACATGGTTGGCATAAGGTACATATGGTTGAGAGAGAAGAGGGCCAGAGGGTAAAGCATCAGGTGTTCGAGGTTTGAATGATGACTCACTCACTCTGTGTGACACTAAAGACAGGACCTCAGAATAATATTGCATATATATATATATATATATATATATATATATATATATATATATATATATATATATATATATATATATATATTTACCTTTATTTAACCAGGCAAGTCAGTTAAGAACAAATTCTTATTTTCAATGAGGGCCTAGGAACAGTGGGTTAACTGCCTGTTCAGGGGCAGAACGTCAGCTTTGTACCTTGTCAACTCGGGGGTTTGAACTTGCAACCTAGTCCAATGTTCTAACCACTTGGCTACCCTGCCACCCCACAATGCAATGAACATTGATTGTGGAAAATTCATGCTCAGTTTGTCACGCGTGGTGCCACATACCGTTAGCTGCATTTTAGCCAAAGACTGTTATACTAACTGTCTATTCTGTGTTTTAAAAATGTGCAATAAGCATCAAACAAAATTATATAAGGAATTGGCAAATCGCTCTCATTCTGAGAAATAAGGTAGGCCACTTGATTTCAACATTTGAACGAAGTGGACAGGCTAACATGCTGCTCAAACAGTTGGAGACGGACAGAAGGGTGTGTTCATATCAATTCAACTGTTCTACCTTGTTAGCTAGCAAATAGATCCAAGTTGGCTAAAGTTGAAATATAAATGGCTACTCACTAACACGTGGGCTTGTGCGTGAGAGATTGTTTCTGAGACCTGTGTTAGTGTTCTAGAACGCTGCTGCAAGAAGTTCTCTACAAGCATCTCGCTACACTCGCATTAACATCTGCTAACCATGTGTATGTGACCAATACAATCTGATTAGAAGTTGTTCATTATTAGTGAAGGGACATTCTGCGTGGTTCTGGTTCTGGTTACATTTGTAACAAAAAGGGCCCTTTCATAGACAGACTTGAATGTCAAATCAGTGATTATTGCAAAAAAGCAGGTTAAACTAAAAGCAGGTTCAATAATTCAATTATTCGTGTGTCTTATGGTTGTGGAAGGCTTATATTTAGTATACGTATAACTTCACAGGACCTGAATTCATTAGATTATTGCAGACTGTTTGAAATGCAGTGTGTTTGACCTTTAATTGTAGAACAAAGCAAATGTATATATTGTTTTTTTTAATATATATATATATGATTTTTAAAAAATCAAATATATTGTGAATTGCCCATAAGTTAAAATAAATAAATAGAGATGTGATTTTTAGGCCATATCGCCCAGCCCTACATACAATCATCAACATGACTACACCACAGCACCAGAGACCAAGTACGGGTAGGGAGACCAAATAAATCTCTTGTCTGACACCATTCCCTCACTGCCAATGACACAACAATGGTCAAGGAAAAGAAGGTCATGTCCTGTACATGTATGCTGGAAGAGATCCTCTCCCATGTTCCAGAGCAAAGTTACATTGATTCAGTTGTTATGACCTATTAATAAGTGCATCATCATTGATGTATGAGCGGTCAGCAGTGGTCACTTACCCAGTATAGTAGAATCGTAGCCCTGGTTAGGTCAGGCTGCTCGCTAGAGGCCAAAAATCATCTGGTCCTAAGTGTTGCTGGCCTTGCCTTTAACTCTTTCACTGACCAAGTCCCTGTTTTAGGCAGATACCTATTTAGAGAATGTTATTTTTACAGGCTCAGTAAACCCCCCTCCCTTAAACAATACTGACCACATGGGAGGGTCCGGAGGGGTTTCCAGAAAGGATTGTTAGTGGGGGGACCCGGGCCCACCCATTGTTAGGTTGGCGGGGGTGATCTCAATTCCTAAATAAAGAATATAATCTCACCTTGAATGTTTCCAAAAATAGAGAAGGGAGGGTGTTTGAGGATGAGAGAACATCAGTGTTTCCCCTAAGATGTTGTTCAGCAGCTGAGGTTTCTCAGATGATCTGATGTTTTTACTCTGGTGGGGTTTTTTCAGTGGCTGCAAGATGTGCAGCGTAAAGGGGAAACATAGAACATCCATGGATATGATTGGAGATGTGCATTTACATGAAATCCCCAAATGGTGTCAACCACCATGGAGACCATGCTGCTCATGTTATGCACTGTGAGCTATGACATCAATGGCAGAGCACAGCAGAGGCATCATTCATGTACAATCACTGGGTTGACATATGATTCTGATGTAAACAGTATTGCCGTTTACCCTCACTCAAGCTTAGATGTTGTTATTGATGTTATGCTTGGTCAAGTGGCAGGTGGTCCTTTTCATCAATTACCCTTGAGGTCAAGGCCACTCACTAAGGCACGGCCCTGAGCATCCCATTGGTTCCTGCATGAAATGTGGGTGAAGGAAACTGTCTACCGGTGTACAGCTAGCGACCATTGTCGCCCCCACCCCTTCTTCTGTTGGGTTTATTGGAGGTTGGCATCCAACGTTATTGCGCATTACTGCCACCTACTGTACTGGAATCTCCTAGTTTAATGGACCAATATAAGTATAATGAGGGGTTCCTGCAGAAGCAGGAATGCCCACATGCAGGAACGCCCGAATTGCGGCAGCAATTGCACTCTTCTCAATGATAGAGCTTTCCCAACAACGTGCCCAAAGACAAATACCAGACCACCTGGCAAGTTTACATTTACATTTACATTTAAGTCATTTAGCAGACGCTCTTATCCAGAGCTACTCACAAATTGGTGCATTCACCTTATGACAAGTTTACACATTAGAACCCCGCATCTGGTGCAGCCACATGACCAGCACTCACACAAGACTGTGAAGGGGGCAACTTCCACCCCTGTGAATGACGAACCCTACAATAGCCAGTGTCCAGTTTAACCTCTAACAATAGTGTCGTGCTAAAACTACCAATTGTCCATTGACAATGATTATATCACGTTCACAGAAAACCATGCGCGTATACCAATCAAATCTCTCTCTTGAATCACTCCCCTCCCTCTCTCGTTTATATCGATCGATACTCGAGGGTAAATCAAGGGAACGTACCTTGTGCGACGTAAACAAATCCGATGGAAACAATTGCAGAATGCACGTGTCACTTGTATAGCGGGGATGTATTGGAAAAAGTCACATTTTAGAGTTGAAGCCCTCCTGCTTCGTTTGCGTTTACACTTTCCACCCACATTCCCACGGCTGTGGATCAGCTCTGCGCCCCCGACCGAATTATTCAACCCTCTCCTGGGTTAGGAGAGATAAAACTCTGTGTTCAACCCTCTCCCGGGTTAGGAACCAGACAGAGAACACTCTGTATTCAAACGTACTTTTTCTCTTCTGGTAACTGTCCCGATTTGACACGCCAGAAGGGAGACGCACTCAGAATGGCAGAATTGGGTTACAGTTGTCGTTTCTCCTAAATCCTTTGTTCAATGGTGCGTTTCCCCAACGAACCCCCTTTTGTGATGAATAAATTGGGAATAATCTAAATAAATAAAAGACAGGAATGCAACTTTAATATCCCGGCTGTTCACAAAATATCGTGCGTTAAATCCAGACGGATTCCCTGTCACTGCTGCGCACCTATACACCGTTCACTGCCCGGGTCGAGGCTCAGCTCCCCCTGCTGCACATCTCGTGACTGACTGCATCAACGTGTATGACAGTTTGGAGTTCTGCATAACATGCGTCATTTTAATCCGTCTTTGAACAGCCAGCGAACATGACAGCTCTACGTTGAGCAACGGGAGAAACCACAATCCACTCACTTCACTGCACTCCGTCCCCTCTCTCTATCTCTCTCTCTCTTGCTCTGTAGGCAGTCCTATATTCTCCCCTCCAACAAATTGGTGTGCTGACCGCGGGTTTTCCCGTCAATTCCTCTTTAGCACCACGTCCATACACCTTTCACCCAAATCTGTCTATTGGCCGGCGATTCAACACTCTATTTCGGATTAACATTGAAATGATAATCCGTGGTTCATTTACGGTTCTTGGCATCAAGTTCTTCCCTTCCACATTCGGTCTGTGGTTGGTTCGGAGCTATGAGTATAACGGTGTTGTGATGCTGGTTTCTCCTTCTGCTTGGACACGCGCGTCCTCAGCCCTTCGATTCGATCTATTCAGGGAGGCGTGAAGTGAGTGACACATAACTCGCCCCGTGCCAGACCTGCGCAGCCTACTATGAGCGCAATCAACCCACTAGGATTGGAGGGTGATCAGTTGTTGTTACCCCTCTACACCGCCTGAAATTGTATCCAACTGCTTCTGCTCGGGATATTGCCTCTTCACCGATATCCCGCGTAACCAGCGGGTTAGTCAGATACCGCTGCTCTGCTTCGGAGGACGATTTGAGTAACAGTCACATTGATTTCTGTCCAGAGAGTCGCGCCTTCGTAATCCCCGTAATCACAGTCTATCTGTCAATATCCCCGTGCCATTGCCACACAGAGATAATAGAGAAACGCTGCCCTCGTTAAAGCATGGAGCCTTTGTTGTCTGCTCTAATGTTCCAATGGGATTGTATTTAATCTGAGATTTGGACTATTAGTACAGGAAACTCTTTGGTCGTCCTGACCTGGCCCCAGGTCCAATTCTTTAGCATGACCATGAAGGTGATGGACATAATGACAACACAGACACAGATCTGACATACACACACTTAGACACCTAAATGCAGACACACTCGCACACACACAGGTTTAAAGTACGTGCACACACATGCACACACACACACACCATTAACATGTGCATTGCATGTTAAACAAATGCTCAGAGCTATAACTCACTTGAGCTCTATATGCAAACTCATATAGGCTCGCTGATTCTCTCTCGCTGACTGATGTGACAATAGAGTGACCTCATTGTGTTAATGAGGCAGCCATGTGCATCACACACACACACACACACACACACACACACACACACACACACACACACACACACACACACACACACACACACACACACACACACACACACACACACACACACACACACACACACACACACACACACACACACACACACACACACACACACACACACTAGTATGCACATTGAGGCAATCATATGGAGCTGTGGCTGAAGACAGGGGCCTAACCTGACAGGTGCAGTCTAGGAGAGTGACAGGAGGGAGGGAAGGGGGGGGGGGTGAATAGGGGTGAGAGGTGAATGTTTCACCCCAGTGAGAGGGGCTCACTGCAGCCTGGGGTGAAAAGGAGTACTCTCAGATTACAGATGTTACCCTCAGTTAAATGTCACTAATATTCATTACCATCATCTGGGGTGTATTCATTAGGCACCAGACAGAAGAAAATGGACTGACACGGAGAGGGACTATCTGGACTTGTCCAATAAGATACGTTCCTTTTGATTTTCTGTTGCAAAACATTTTAAAACGTAAGGCACTTAACCCTAATTTGCTCCAGGGGCACCTTACTACTACAGTATGGCTGACCCTGTAAAACAACACATGTCACTGCACCAATCCGATGTATGTGACAATCATTTTAAAATATATATAATAATAATATAAAATAAATAAATATGACCCCCTTTGTTATAGCATTTCCTTCCAGTCAAATTACTTAAAAAATATCAAATACGATATACATGAGTGAGTGTACAAAACATTAAGAACACCTGCTCTTTCCATGACGTAGACCAGGGGTGTCAAAGTCAAATGGACGGAGGGCCAAATAAAAAATTTAGCTACAAGCCGAGGGCCGGACTGTTCGAATGTTCATTGAAAATTTTTTAAATGACGCATATAGTCTAGTGAACCTAATTGAACCTACTGAAAACCTAACAAATATATTCCAATATGATCAGATAAATAAAGCAATATTTTCTTATGGCTCTGTCAGTAATCTTTAATTTTCAACAGACACAAAAGACAAATTTCCTTTATATAAAAATCCCCATAACATGAACATTAAATGAAAGAAACCGGTATTCAAGGCACCATCAGTAGCCTATATTTTCTATTTTAGCAAAAGTGGGCTAAATTTACTTCAAAGAAAAAAACAATAATAGCAATTTTCTATCATCCACTCAACTGAAATATTTTTTAAATATAATTGGATTGAAATACAATAAAATAAAGTGCAAAAATCTATTAATCAAAAACAACACTTTGTTTAAGGAGAAGTAACATGCAGTGAAAACAAATATTAAACTTTAACTTTTAAACTTGAACTGAGTAAAAACTCTAAATATGTGATTGCACAGTAATGTTCACTTGTTTGAGGTTGAGGGTGATACTTGGTGGTGTCCCATCTTTTCCACAAGTTCATCAATGTTCGGGGTAAGGCTCTGAGCTGAGGAAATCCTCAGAATTGAGTGGAGGTGTTCAGCAGTAAGTCGACTTCTGTGTGATGTTTTGTTCAAGTTCATCAAAGAAAACAGTTGTTCACACAGGTATGTGCTGCCAAACATAGACAACGTTTGAGCAGCCTGGATGCGCAGCTGGGGCATTGTGTCGGGGAGGAAACGGGCGAACTCCGCAGCACCCACTGCCGCATATTTTGCCCTCAGTGCATCATTGCATTGGAGGTCAATCAACTCCATTTGGAGGTTTGGTGGTGAGCTTTCCACGTCAACAGCAAATGGGTTACCGAGCAGTTCCAACCTGCTTTTTGTGCTTCAAAGTCAGCAAATCGGCGTCGAAAGTCAGCGGCAAGCATACCTATTTTATCAGCCAACTGTGCGCTCGGGAACGCACTGGTAGAGAGCTTCTCTTTCATGGTCTGGCAGCTGGGAAAGTGGCTCAAATTTTCTTTCCGCATCTGCGTCTCCCACAGAGTCAGTTTGGTTTTAAATGCCTTCACTGTACTGTACATATCAGAGATGACACGATCCCGACCCTGCAGCTGCAAGTTCATTGCATTCAGATGACTCGTAATGTCACACAGAAAAGCCATTTCACACAGAAACATTTCGTCTCGGAGTTGTGTTGTGTCTTTCCCTTTGCTGTCCAAGAACAGACAAATCTCCTCACGAAGCTCGAAACATCTTTGAAGCACCTTTCCCTGGCTTAGCCATCGCACCTCTGTGTGATAAGGCAAATCACCATGCTCCGTTTCTAACTCCGTCAGAAATGCCTTGAACTGGCGGTGATTCAAACCTTTGGCTCTGATAAAGTTAACTGTGCGCGTGATGATGCTCATTACATGCTCCATTTTCAAGGCTTTACCGCACAACGCTTCCTGGTGTATGATACAATGATAAGCTGTCAGCTCACCTGTCGCGTTTTCCTCTTGCATCTTTTCCCGTATCTTCGGCACCAGTCCGCTCCTGTGTCCACACATCGCAGGTGCTCCGTCGGTTGTCAAACCCACGAGTTTTTCCCAAGGCAGCTCCATCTCATTTACACATCTTGACACCTCTTCATACAAATCATGCCCCGTAGTTGTGCCATGCATAGGACGTAAAGCCAAAAACTCCTCTGTCACGCTTAGGCTGGAGTCCACTCCGCGGATAAAAATTGACAACTGGGCAATGTCAGAAATGTCGGTGCTCTCATCCACAGCCAAGGAATATGCAATGAAATCTTTTCCCTTTTTCACAAGCTGCTCTTTTAGATTGATGGACAACTGGTCTACTCTCTCGGCAATGGTGTTTCTGCTCAGACTCACATTTAAAAAGAGTTGCCTTTTTTCTGGGCAAACTTCGTCACAAACTTTAATCATGCAGTTTTTGATGAAATCCCCCTCCGTAAATGGCCGGGCTGATTTAGCGATCTCTTCTGCCAAAATAAAACTGGCCTTGACAGCAGCCTGGCCTTGTGATTTGGCTTTTTTGAACAGAGCCTGTCGAGATTTGAGGCCTCGTTTTAATTCCTCTGCCTTTTGTAGCCTTTGTTCCATGTCCATATTCTTGTTTTTGTCCGCGTGTTTCGTTTCATAATGTCGTCTCAGATTATACTCTTTCAGTACCGCCACACTTTCTCCACACAGGTTTTCCAGCTACCTCCGTGAACAAATACTCCGACTCCCACCTTGTTTGAAACCCCCGGTTCTCAGTGTCCACCTTCCGTTTTGCCATTTTTGATGGGTATCTGAAAGTTAATTTTACTGTGATGCTGACAACTGCTGTGCCAATAAATATTGAAATGAAGCAGCCTACTGCTCGGTGCGTCACCGTTGCATTGTGGGAAATGTAGTATTGGTGCGTGTAAAAGATCTGCGGGCTGCCGGCTTGCTGCGGTCTGCGGGCCGGTTCTAATAATAAATCAAGATCATCCCAGGGGCCGTAAAAAACCTTCTCGCGGGCCGGATGTGGCCCGCGGGCCTAGACTCTGACATATGTGACGTAGACTGACCAGGTGAATCCAGGTGAAAGATATGATCCTTTATTGATGTCACTTGTTAAATCCACTTCAATCAGTGTAGATGAAGGGGAGGAGACGTGTTAAAGAAGGATTGTTAAGCCTTGAGACCACTGAGACTTGTATTGTGTCTGTGTGCCATTCAAAGGGCGAATGGGAAAGACAAAAGATTGAAGTGCCTTTGAATGGGGTATGGTAGTAGGTGCCAAGCGCACCGGTTTGAGTGTGTCAAGAACTCCAACGCTGCTGGGTTTTTCATGCTCAACCGTTTCCTGTGTATATCAAGAATGGTCCACCACCCAATGGATGGATATCCAGCCAACTTGATACAACTGTGGGAAGCATTGGAGTCGACATGGGCCAGCATCCCTGTGGAACGCTGTTGACACCTTGTAGAGTCCAATCCTGATGAATTGAGGCTGTTCTGAGGGCAAAAGGGGGTGCAAGTCAATATTAGGAAGGTGTTCCTAATGCTTTGTACCCTCACTGTATTATTTCATCACTTCAACATTGCAAATGAGTATGTCTATAAGTCATATAGATACAGATATTGCTCAGTGTAAGAAGATGTTGTGTAATACTGGAAAATTCTATGTGGTTCTAGGAAGTGCATGTTGCAGCAGCGTCTCGCAGGCTAGGTGTCCATATGGCTCCCTACATTAGGTGATTAAAGGTGTTAGAGTCAACAGGCTCTCACAGTCTCTCGTCAGAATTAGACATTCATCCATTACCACTTTAAGAATCATTCTTTTTTAGGCTTTGCCAGTGCATTGATATTCAAATCATTATTACATTCTAAAATATGTGAGAATAATGTGGACATTGCCTGACTAAATAGATTAGACACAGGCAATTTATAAATTGTCTGTCTTGGCTGATGAGACAGTGGATTGCGCAATGAGATGGAACAATGTCATAGCTTTAGCCAGTGGTAAATTGTGGATTATAAAACGGGTGGGTCTAATCCTGAATGCTGATTGGTTAAAACCGCAATCCAGCTGGTGTCTATTCTCCAAGTTACCACCTTAAAATGCCTATTTCCTGTTCCATCTGACTGTGCAATCCATTGTCTCATCAGCCTAGCCAGGCAATTTATAAATTTGATCTCCACTATAAAAAGCATCTAGACATTATCTCAGGTGAAATTGCGTCTCATTAGCTCATTGTTATGGATGTATCCAAATAAATGACACTAGAAAACAACTTAAACAAATGGAAATGCAGCTGCTTTGCTGTTATTCTGGCTGCACTGTTTGACATGACAAAGTTAGCCGTAGTTGGCTAGCTAGAAAACAAGGGATAATAACTTTGCCAGCCAGTATGGTAATAGAACATTTAGAACAAACCACTAGGTCACATCAATAGATACAGAACAAAAAGACCTAACAACACCCGTGCAAATATATCCTCCAAACTGGCATTATCACTTAAAGAGACACCGGCTGGAATGCGGTTTTAACCAATCAGCGGCCAGGATCAGACCCACCCATTGTATATCTTAAGGAAATAAGGGCCGACACAGTGGTTCTAGGTGGAGCCCCACCTGCCCCAAATGACTGGTCCCCATTACCTTCGAAGAATGAACTCTGTGCTGTGGCTGGGGCTCAGCTCTGCCTTGTCCCGCTGCGTCGGCCATTATTTGAGCCACACATTTGAGCCCCATTATTTGAGCCCCACATTTTTAACACAAAAAAATATACATCAAAATATTTTTGGGGGGTGGGGGGGCTTGCCTGTTTTGCATGTTTTTGTTGTCTGTTTATATGCCTCCTTTATTTATCCTACGGTTCTGACTTACGTGTACAGGGAGAACACTGTAAGAATGTCCCATGCTCTGAATTCTGTCGCTGTACATAATGGCGCTGGAGGAGATGGCTGCTGTTTTACGGTCTCCTAACCTATTATGTGAGTTTTTTTCACTTTGTTTGTAACTTATTTTGTACATTATGTTTCTGCGACTGTCTCTTATGACCAACAAGTGCTTCTAGATATCAGGACAGGGATTACTCACCTATTACCGGATTTTTCTTTAAAGAGTCGGACATGAAGGATTTACTTCAGACATCCGACAAGGCCCAAATCCCTGTGATTCACATGAGAAAGAGACAGAGATATCGGGGACGTAGGGTGGGGACGCTTGTAAGGTTCTGACGGCAAGTGGGTAATCTGCCTCTACCATCAGTCCTATTAGCCAATGTACAGTCATCGGATAACAAAATAGACAAACTACGATCACGAATATCCTACCAACGGGACATTGAAAACTGTAATATCTTATATTTCACTGAGTCGTGGCTGAATGACGACATGAATAACATACAGCTGGCGGGTTTTATGCTGCATCGGCAAGATAGAACAGCCGCCTCCAGTAAGACAATGGGTGGCGGTTTGAAAATAACATATTTGTAAACAACAGCTGGTGCACAAAATCTAATAGTAAGGAATTCTCAAGGTTTTGCTCACCTGAGGTAGAGTATCTCATGATAAACTGTAGACCACACTATTAACCAAGAGAGTTTTCATCTATATTCTTTGTACCATCACAAACCGATGCTGGCACTAAGACCGCACTCAATGAGCTGTATACGGCCATAAGCAAACAGGAAAACATTCATCCAGAGGCGGCGCTCCTAGTGGCCGGGGACTTTGATGCAGGGAAACTTAAATCCTTTTTACCTCATTTCTATCAGCATGTTAAATGTGCAACCAGAGGGAAAAAACTCTAGACCACCTTTACTCTACACACAGAGACACGTACAAAGCTCTCCCTCACCCTCCATTTGGCAAATCTGACCATAGTTCCATCCTACTGATTCCTGCTTACCAGCAAAAACTAAAGCAGGAAGCACCAGTGACTCGGTAAATAAGGAAGTGGTCAGATGACACAGATGCTAAGCTACAGGACTGTTTTGCTAGCACAGACTGGAACATGTTCCGAGAGTCTTCCGATGGCATTGATGAGTACACCACATCAGTCACTGGCTTTATCAATAAGTACATCAATGAAATCATCCCCAAAGTGACTGTATGTACATACCCCAAACATAAGCTATGGAATACAGGCAACATCCACACTGAGCTAAAGGGTAGAACTGCCGCTATCAAGGAGCGGGACTCTAACCCGGAAGCTTATAAGAAATCTCGCTATACCGTCCGACAAACCATCAAACAGGCAAAGCGTCAATACTGGACTAAGATTAAATCAAACTCCACCAGCTCCGACGCTCATCAGATGTGGCAGAACTCGCAAACTATTACAGACTACAAAGGGAAGCACAGCCGCGTGCTGCCCAGTGACACGAGCCTACCAGACGAGCTAAATTACTATGCTCGCTTCGAGGCATGCAACACTGAAGAACGCATTAGAGCATCAGCTGTTCCGGACGACTGTGTGATCACGCTCTCTGTAGTTGATATGAGTAACATTCACAAGGCCACAGGACCAGACGGATTACCAGGACGTGTACTCTGAGCATGCGCTGAGCAAATGGCAAGTGTCTTCACTGACAACCTGTCCCTGATTGAGTCTGCAATACCAACATGTTTCAAGCAGACCACCACAGTTCCTGTGCCCAAGAACACTAAGGTAACCTGCCTAAATGACTACCGACCCGTAGCACTCACGTCTGTAGCCATGAAGCGATTTGAAAGGCTGGTCATGGATCATAACAACATTATTATCCCAGAAACCCTAGACCCACTCCAATCTGCATACCGCTCCAACAGATCCACAGATGACGCAATCTCTATTGCACTCCACACTGCCCTTTCCCACCTGGACAAAAGGAGCACCTGTGTGAGAATGCTATTCATTGACTACAGCTCAGCGTTCAACACTATAGTGCCCTCAAAGCTCATCACTAAGCTAAGGACCCCGGGACTAAAAGCCTCTCTCTGCAACTTGATCCTGGACTTCCTGACGGGCCGCCCCCAGGTGGTAATGGTAGGTAACAACACATCTGCTATGCTAATCCTCAACATGGGGGCCCTTCAGGGGTGCGTACTCAGTCCCCTCCTGTACCCCCTGTTCACTCATGACTGCATGGCCAGGCACGACTTCAACAACACCATCATTAAGTTTGCCGACGACACAAAAGTGGTAGGCCTGATTACCGACAACGACGAGACAGCCTATAGGGAGGAGGTCAGAGACCTGGCCGTGTGGTGCAAGGATAACAACCTCTCCCTCAACGTGATCAAGACAAAGGAGATGATTGTGGACTACAGGAAAAGGAGGGCCGAGCACGCCCCCATTCTTATCGATGGAGCTGAAGTGGAGCAGGTTGAGAGCTTCAAGTTCCTTGGTGTCCACATCACCAACAAACTATCATGGTTTAAACACACCAAGACAGTCATGAAGCGGGCACAACAAAGACCATTCAGGAGGTCTCTAATGCACAGATACAGGTTCAGACCATTCAGTGTTTTTGGTGTGTGTTCATTGTCATAGTGACAACTGCAAATAATATTTCAATGTATGTAGGTCTAATAAAAAATAATATAGTAACTTGTATTTAAATGTGTCAATTCAACAACACCGTTTAGCCTGCACAGCTTTTTGCAGCAAGTGATTTCCATTTTTCCAATTGACTGTCGTGTTCAACTATTTGCATTGCTTCAATGCAACAATGTTATCATATCTGGCTAAAAAGTGATGCACCAATGCACTTTCCCGTAATGAATTTTCTATGCTGTAGGTTGTATCAATAGTTTCTGGACTTTGCCTCCATGTTTTAAAATAATTGGAAAATTAAGTGAATATGGTCTGATACACCACGGTTTTCAGCCAACCAGCAATCAGGGCTCGAACCACAAGGCTAAATTCTAAATTCCATAAAGAAAGTCAACTTCCCACAAACACAGGTGGGAAAAAGGGTACCTAAGTATGGTTCCCAATCAGAGACAACGACAGACAGCTGTCCCTGATTGAGAACCATACCCGGCCAAAACATGGAGACAGAAAATCATAGAAACACAAAACATAGAAATGCCCACCCTAACTCACGCCATGACCAAACCAAAATAGAGACATAAAAAGGATCTCCAAGGTCATGGCGTGACAGGAAGAAACCAGTAAATTGTACTGTACAGTACATTTATGTCTTAAAGTTGATTATTCTTCCCTAACACAACGCAGGCTATATTGCAATTTAAATATAAGCACTTGTGAGCAGCATATGCCTTGTATAATATAAGCCATTTAGCAGTCATATTTTATCCTAAGCGACTTACAGTCATGCGTGCGTACATTTTGGGTTTGGGTGGCCCCGGGAATTGAACCAACAATCCTGGCATTGCAGTGCCATGCTCTACTAACCAAGCCCTACCTTGTGCAAGCGTTCTTTCTTTATTCATAATATCTGTTATATATAGTCCTCTCAAAGACACTTTGGTACCTCTCATTTTAATATCTCTCTCTCTCTCTCCCTCTCTCGCTCTCTCGCTCTCTCGCTCTCTCGCTCACTCTCGTGTGAACTCTGGCTCCTCTAAGCTCATTTCCTCTGACACCTCCACCTGGCAGTCAGGGCTCTCCCCGTCACCCTGCTGTGCCCCAGACTGGCACTGCCATCCATTCCTATGCCACTCTCCAACCCCTCCCCTTGGAGGACTCCTCACCACTCCAGGGCATGGCCGGGCTTCCTCTCCCCAGGATGCTGGCTCTATCGCTGTGATACACTGAGACTGTTTCCACAGTCCTGTGTAATACTGAGACGGTTCCCTCAGTCCTGTGTAATACTGAGTCTGTTTCTACAGTCATGTGTAATACCGAGTCTGTTTCTACAGTCATGTGTAATACCGAGTCTGTTTCTACAGTCATGTGTAATACTGAGACTGTTTCTACAGTCATGTGTAACACTGAGACTGTTTCTACAGTCCTGTGTAATACTGAGTCTGTTTCTACAGTCATGTGTAATACTGAGACTGTTTCTACAGTCATGTGTAATACTGAGTCTGTTTCTACAGTCCTGTGTAATACTGAGTCTGTTTCTACAGTCATGTGTAATACTGAGACTGTTTCTACAGTCCTGTGTAATACTGAGACTGTTTCTACAGTCCTGTGTAATACTGAGACTGTTTCTACAGTCCTGTGTAATACTGAGACTGTTTCTACAGTCCTGTGCAATACTGAGACTGTTTCTACAGTCCTGTGTAAAACTGAGACTGTTTCCACAGTCCTGTGTAACACTGAGACTGTTTCTACAGTCCTGTGTAATACTGAGACTGTTTCTACAGTCCTGTGTAATACTGAGACTGTTTCCTCAGTCCTGTGTAATACTGAGACTGTTTCTACAGTCCTGTGTAATACTGAGACTGTTCCCACAGTCCTGTGTAACACTGAGACTGTTTCTACAGTCCTGTGTAATACTGAGACTGTTTCTACAGTCCTGTGTAATACTGAGACTGTTTCCTCAGTCCTGTGTAATACTGAGACTGTTTCTACAGTCCTGTGTAATACTGAGACTGTTCCCACAGTCCTGTGTAATACTGAGACTGTTTCTACAGTCCTGTGTAATACTGAGACTGTTTCTACAGTCCTGTGTAATACTGAGACTGTTTCTACAGTCCTGTGTAATACTGAGACTGTTTCCACAGTCCTGTGTAATACCGAGACTGTTTCTACAGTCCTGTGTAATACTGAGACTGTTTCCACAGTCCTGTGTAATACTGAGACTGTTTCCACAGTCCTGTGTAATACTGAGACTGTTTCCACAGTCCTGTGTAATACTGAGACTGTTTCTACAGTCCTGTGTAATACTGAGACTGTTTCTACAGTCCTGTGTAATACTGAGATGGTTCCCTCAGTCCTGTGTAATACTGAGACTGTTTCCTCAGTCCTGTGTAATACTGAGACTGTTTCTACAGTCCTGTGTAATACTGAGACTGTTTCCACAGTCCTGTGTAATACTGAGACTGTTTCCACAGTCCTGTGTAATACTGAGACTGTTTCCACAGTCCTGTGTAATACTGAGACTGTTTCTACAGTCCTGTGTAATACTGAGACTGTTTCTACAGTCCTGTGTAATACTGAGATGGTTCCCTCAGTCCTGTGTAATACTGAGACTGTTTCCTCAGTCCTGTGTAATACTGAGACTGTTTCTACAGTCCTGTGTAATACTGAGACTGTTTCCACAGTCCTGTGTAATACTGAGACTGTTTCCACAGTCCTGTGTAATACTGAGACTGTTTCTACAGTCCTGTGTAATACTGAGACTGTTTCTACAGTCCTGTGTAATACTGAGATGGTTCCCTCAGTCCTGTGTAATACTGAGACTGTTTCCTCAGTCCTGTGTAATACTGAGACTGTTTCTACAGTCCTGTGTAATACTGAGACTGTTTCCACAGTCCTGTGTAACACTGAGACGGTTCACTAGTCCTTATTTCTGTTGCTATACAGTATGTTGTCTGTGTGATTACTATCCACTGTCAGTCCAGCAACAGTTATGTCACTTGGGGATAAATATAATTTATTGAACTGAATTGAACGGTGCTCGATGAGACGACCCATGACACGTGTTCAGAGAGTCAGAGACACACAAAGGACGATAGCCAATCCTGGGTTGTATTCATTAGGTAACAAACGGAAGAAAACAGGCTGAAACAGGGAGGGATCTGATCTGGTGAGGACAGACAAGCACACCGGTCACACGCCTGAGCTGTCCTTAATAGGAATGTCAGGATGCGAATCCATGACCTCACATAGGAAGTAATCACTATGACAGGATGCAGACCTGTAAGGCTAGCTGTACAGGAAGAGAGATAATTTTAAGACTGAATGGTGAGTGGAAGGACACAACATCAACACTCCTCTTAAAAACAGTGGAAGGAAATGACATCCCCTCTCCTCCTTAATGCAGTGGAAAGACATGACATCCCCTCTCCTCCTTAATGCAGTGGAAAGACATGACATCCCCCCTCCTCCTTAATGCAGTGGAAAGACATGACATCCCCCCTCCTCCTTAATGCAGTGGAAAGACATGACATCCCCTCTCCTCCTTAATGCAGTGGAAAGACATGACATCCCCCCTCCTCCTTAATGCAGTGGAAAGACATGACATCTCCTCTCCTCCTTAACGCAGTGGAAGGAGATGACATCTCCTCTCCTCCTTAATGCAGTGGAAAGACATGACATCCCCCCTCCTCCTAAACGCAGTGGAAGGACATGACATCCCCTCTCCTCCTTAATGCAGTGGAAAGACATGACATCTCCTCTCCTCCTTAATGCAGTGGAAGGAGATGACATCTCCTCTCCTCCTTAACACAGTGGAAGGACATGACATCCTCACTTCTCCTAAACACAGTGGAAGGACATGACATCCTCACTCCTCCTAAACACAGTGGAAGGAAATGACATCCCCTCTCCTCCTAAACACAGTGGAAGGACATGACATCCTCACTCCTCCTAAACACAGTGGAAGGACATGACATCCCTCTCCTCCTTAATGCAGTGGAAAGACATGACATCTCTTCTCCTCCTTAACACAGTGGAAGGAGATGACATCGCCTCTCCTCCTTAACGCAGTGGAAGGACATGACATCCTCAATCCTTCTAAACACAGTGGAAGGACATGACATCCCCCCTCCTCCTTAACACAGTGGAAGGACATTACTTCCCCCCTCCTCCTTAACACAGTGGAAGGACATGACATCACCTCTCCTCCATAACAAAGTGGAAGGACATTACTTCCCCACTCCTCCATAACACAGTGGAAGGACATGACATCACCTCTCCTCCTTAACACAGTGGAAGGACATTACTTCCCCACTCCTCCATAACACAGTGGAAGGACATGACATCCCCCCTCCTCCTTAACACAGTGGAAGGACATTACTTCCCCACTCCTCCATAACACAGTGGAAGGACATTACTTCCCCACTCCTCCATAACACAGTGGAAGGACATTACTTCCCCACTCCTCCATAACACAGTGGAAGGACATTACTTCCCCACTCCTCCATAACACAGTGGAAGGACATTACTTCCCCACTCCTCCATAACACAGTGGAAGGACATTACTTCCCCACTCCTCCATAACACAGTGGAAGGACATTACTTCCCCTCTCCTCCATAACACAGTGGAAGGACATTACTTCCCCACTCCTCCTTAACACAGTGGAAGGACATGACATCTCCCCTCCTCCTTAACACAGTGGAAGGACATTACTTCCCCACTCCTCCTTTCCTTAACACAGTGGAAGGACATTACTTCCCCACTCCTCCTTAACACAGTGGAAGGACATGACATCCCCACTCCTCCTTAACACAGTGGAAGGACATTACTTCCCCACTCCTCCTTTCCTTAACACAGTGGAAGGACATTACTTCCCCACTCCTCCTTAACACAGTGGAAGGACATGCCATCCCCACTCCTCCATAACACAGTGGAAGGACATGACATCAACACTCCTCTTAAACACATTGGAAGGACATGACATCCCCCCTCCTCCTAAACACAGTGGAAGGACATGACATCCCCCCTCCTCCTAAACACAGTGGAAGGACATGACATCCCCCCTCCTCCTAAACACAGTGGAAGGACATGACATCCCCTCTATAACAGAGTGGAAGGACATGACATCAACACTCCTCCTAAACACAGTGGAAGGACATGACATCCTCACTCCTCCTAAACACAGTGGAAGGACATGACATCCCCCTCCTCCTTAATACAGTGGAAGGACATGACATAACACAGTGGAAGGACATGACATCCCCCCTCCTCCTAAACACAGTGGAAGGACATGACATCCCCTCTATAACAGAGTGGAAGGACATGACATCAACACTCCTCCTAAACACAGTGGAAGGACATGACATCCTCACTCCTCCTAAACACAGTGGAAGGACATGACATCCCCCCTCCTCCTTAATACAGTGGAAGGACATGACATCTCCCCTCCTCCTTAACACAGTGGAAGGACATGACATCTCCCCTCCTCCTTAACACAGTGGAAGGACATGACATCCCCACTTCTCCTTAACACAGTGGAAGGACATGTCATCCCCACTTCTCCTTAACACAGTGGAAGGACATGACATCCCCCCTCCTCCTAAACACAGTGGAAGGACATGACATCCCCCTCCTCCATAACACAGTGGAAGGACATGACATCCTCACTCCTCCTTAACACATTGGAAGGACATGACATCCCCCCTCCTCCTAAACACAGTGGAATGACATGACATCCTCACTCCTCCTAAACACAGTGGAAGGACATGACATCCCCTCTATAACAGAGTGGGTGGACATGACATCCCCACTCCTCCTAAACACAGTGGAATGACATGACATCCTCACTCCTCCTAAACACAGTGGAAGGACATGACATCCCCTCTATAACAGAGTGGGAGGACATGACATCCCCCCTCCTCCTAAACACAGTGGAAGGACATGACATCCCCCTCCTCCTAAACACAGTGGAAGGACATGACATCCCCCCTCCTCCATAACACAGTGGAAGGACATGACATCCCCACTCCTCCTAAACACAGTGGAAGGACATGACATCCCCCTCCTCCTTAACACAGTGGAAGGACATGACATCCCCCCTCCTCCTAAACACAGTGGAAGGACATGACATCCCCCTCCTCCTAAACACAGTGGAAGGACATGACAACCCCACTCCTCCTAAACACAGTGGAATGACATGACATCCCCCTCCTACTTAACACAGTGGAAGGACATGACATCCCCCTCCTCCTTAACACAGTGGAATGACATGACATCCCCCCTCCTCCTTAACACAGTGGAAGGACATGGAAGATGGGCTGTTATGGCACTCTGGCAAGAAGGAAAGGTCAGTTACACACATGAACACATAAATGCATGCACACAAACACACATACAGTATAGCTTTCATTCTATGTTATCGAATATAAAATAATTGTATTGTCCTTTAAGTTCCTCTTCGTAATTCATTTTACAAGCTTGTATATTATACACACATTAGTCTCCTTCACCAGCCATATCTCTCTCTATATATGGTAGCACTTAGCCTGGGGACAAGGTTACACACACACACACACACACACACACACACACACACACACACACACACACACACACACACACACACACACACACACACACACACACACACACACACACACACACACACACACACACACAAACAAACACAAACAAACAAACAAACAAACAAACAAACAAACAAACAAACAAACAGACAAACCAACAAACCAACAGTGCGTCCTGTCCTGGTGTTTTCTCCTTCTCCCTGCCGGTGAAATGTGCCTACTTGCTGATTGAGGTAAGTAATGTAACACAGGCTACAGGGTAAGAACAGGGATTATCCTGACATCAGCTGTCTGTGCAGCTCCAGCCCATTCTACAGGCCTTATTGCCATGGTGACTTAAGCCCTCCGGCTGTCGAGAGGTCATGACCTTTAGACATTTAGGGGAGGCCTGCCCTCTGATGCTAATGGCATACACTAAAGGTCAGCTGAGCGTGACCTCATTATGTGCCAATGTACAGGTAACTACTAAAATAAAGGAAACACTTGAGTAAATGAGGGATACAAAGTATATTGAAATCAGGTGCTTCCACACAGGTGTGGTTCCTGAGTTAGTTCAGGAATGAACATCCCGTCATGCTAATCTTGGCTAACATGGCTAGAATAAGGGATCTCCATAACTTTGAAAGAGGGGTATCTAAGGAGCATAAGGTTTTAAGGTGTGTGTGTGTGTGTGTGTGTGTCTCAGTCACCAGATATAAACCCAATTGAACACCAATGGGAGATTCTGGAGAGATGCCTGAGACAGTGTTTTCCACCACCATCAACAAAAGAACAAATGTTGGAATTTCTCATGGAAGAATGGTGTCGCCTGCCTCCAACAGAGTTCCAGACACTTGTAGAATCTATGTCAAGGTGCAGTGAAGCTGTTCTCATGGAGGCCCAACACCCTATTAAGACACTTTATGTTGGTGTTTCCTTTATGTTGGCAGTTACCTGTAGATCTACACACACACACACACACACACACACACACACACACACACACACACACACACACACACACACACACACACACACACACACACACACACACACACACACACACACACACACACACACACACACACACACACACACACACACACACACACACACACACACACACAACCTTAATCTGTCCCTCTTCAAAAGCAGCCACATGGACCCCATTACATTCTATCTTCCTTCACAGAGCCTTGAAGAAGGTCATCTGTTAACTGCTCAGGTTGCTCTATGGGGCTGAAGGGGTTCTTAACCCATTAACCCTTTGTGGGTTATGGACAGGTTAGCAGAACAAAGGCCAACTCAGGATGTACTGTTAAATGTGATCCAAACAGAGGCCTGGTTAGGGACAGGTAACAACACTGTTTTGATGTATCCTCCTGAGTGATTGGATTGTTAGGTAGGATCAATTATAGACTTGACTTGAATGTGATTAATCATTATATACTGAAGATCTGGGCATGTGTGTGTGTTGTGACTGTGTGACTAACCGATTGATTTATGACTAATGTAAAAGTCTAGTAGGCCTGAATAAACAACACCAATGACTGCTCTGTCTCTCTCGATCTCTCTCTTTCTTTTTCTGTAAAGGAGAAGTAAAATATATTTTATTTATACATTTACTGTTTTCAAACAGCTATTGCATCTGCAGTTTTGAAGTAAAAACTGTCCCCCAACCCAACCTCAGACCCAGGCGGTGGCCCACGGAGGAGCAGGGTTACCTCCACACTGCTGCACAATTACCCAGCCAAGTGAAGTCTGACGTTGTCTGGCATCCTTGGGGCTCAAATGTGAGGTGGGCCTCAGCCTGCACCACCTAGCTCAGTGGAGAGCATCATCTCTGGGCCAAGAATGAGAAATCTAGGGTGGGGGCTGGGTGGTTGGTTAGAGCATGAATGGAGAGAAAGTGAGAGGTGGATATCAGATGGGGATTATGGTATAATCATAGATATGCCATCATAGACTACTGCCCCTCCATTATAGCACATGCACAATTGCGCGTGCGCACACAAATCAAATGTATTTATATAGCCCTTCGTACATCAGCTGATATCTCAAAGTGCTGTACAGAAACCCAGCCTAAAACCCCAAACAGCAAGCAATGCAGGTGTAGAAGCCCGGTGGCTAGGAAAAACTCCCTAGAAAGGCCAAAACCTAAGAAGAAACTTAGAGAGGAACCAGGCTATGTGGTGTGGCCAGTCCTCTTCTGGCTGTGCCGGGTGGAGATTATAACAGAACATGGCCAAGATGTTCAAATGTTCATAAATGACCAGCATGGTCAAATAATAATAATCACAGGCAGAACAGTTGAAACTGGAGCAGCAGCACGGCCAGGTGGACTAGGAACAGCAAGGAGTCATCATGCCAGATAGTCCTGAGGCATGGTCCTAGGGCTCAGGTCCTCTGAAAGAAAGAGAGAAAGAGAGAATTAGAGAGAGCATAATTAAATTCACACAGGACATCGGATAGGACAGGAGAAGTATTCCAGATATAACAAACTGACCCTAGCCCCCAGACACATAAACTACTGCAGCATAAATACTGGAGGCTGAGACAGGAGGGGTCAGGAGACACTGTGGCCCCATCAGATGACACCCCCGGACAGGGCCAAACAGGAAGGATATAACCCCACCCACTTTGCCAAAGCACAGCCCCCACACCACTAGAGGGATATCTTCAACCACCAACTTACCATCCTGAGACAAGGCCGAGTATAGCCCACAAAGATCTCTGCCACGGCACAACCCAAGGGGGGGCGCCAACCCAGACAGGAAGATGACATCAGTGACTCAACCCACTCAAGTGACGCACCCCTCCTAGGGACGGTATGAAAGAGCCCTAGTAAGCCAGTGACTCAGCCCCTGAAATAGGGTTAGAGGCAGAGAATCTCAGTGGAAAGAGGGGAACCGGCCAGGCAGAGACAGCAAGGGTGGTTCGTTGCACCAGAGCCTTTCCGTTCACCTTCACACTCCTGGGCAAGACTACACTGAATCTTAAAACCCACTGAAGAGATGAGTCTTCATTAAAGACTTAAAGGTTGAGACCGAGTTTGCGTCTTTCACATGGGTAGGCAGACCATTCCATAAAAATGGAGCTCTATAGGAGAAAGCCCTGCCTCCAGCTGTTTGCTTAGAAATTCTAGGGACAATTAGGAGGCCTGCGTCTTGTGACCGTAGCGTACGTGTAGGTATGTACGGCAGGACCAAATCAGAGATATAGGTAGGAGCAAGCCCATGTAATCCTTTGTAGGTTAGCAGTAAAACCTTGAAATCAGCCCTTGCCTTGACAGGAAGCCAGTGTAGAGAGGCTAGCACTGGAGTAATATGATCAAATTATTTTGTTCTAGTTAGGATTCTAGCAGCCGTATTTAGCACTAACTGAAGTTCATTCAGTGCTTTATCCGGGTAGCCGGAAAGTAGAGCATTGCAGTAGTCTAACCTAGATGTGACAAAAGCATGGATTAATTTTTCTGCATCATTTTTGGACAGAAAGTTTCTGATTTATGCAATGTTACGTAGATGGGAAAAAGCTGTCCTTGACACAGTCTTGATATGTTCTTCAAAAGAGAGATCAGGGTCCAGAGTAATGCCGAGGTCCTTCACAGTTTTATTTGAGACGACTGTGCAACCTTTAAGATTAATTGTCAGATTCAACAGAAGATCTCTTTGTTTCTTGGTACCTAGAACAAGCATCTCTGTTTTGTCTGAAAGTTTGCTGCCATCCACTTCCTTATGTCTGAAACACAGGCTTCTAGCGAGGGCAATTTTGGGGCTTTACCATGTTTCATTGAAATGTACAGCTGTGTATCATCCGCATAGCAGTGAAAGTTAACATTATGTTTTCGAATGACATCCCCAAGAGGTAAAATATATAGTGAAAACAATAGTGGTCCTAAAACGGAACCTTGAGGAACACCGACATTTAAAGTTGATATGTCAGAGGACAAACCGTTCACAGAGACAAACTGATATCTTTCCGACAGATAAGATCTAAACCAGGCCAGAACTTGTCCGTGTAGACCAATTTGGGTTTCCAATCTCTCCAAAAGAATGTGGTGATCGATGGTATCAAAACTAGCACTAAGGTCTAGGAGCACAAGGACAGATGCAGAGCCTCGGTCTGATGCCATTAAAAGGTCATTTACCACCTTCACAAGTGCAGTCTCAGTGCTATGATGGGGTCTAAAATCAGACTGAAGCATTTCGTATACATTGTTTGTCTTCAGGAAGGCAGTGAGTTGCTGCGCAACAGCTTTTTCTAAGATTTTTGAGAGGAATGTTAGAGGAATATTTTCTGGGTCAAGGTTTGGCTTTTTCAAGAGAGGCTTTATTACTTCCACTTTTAGTGAGTTTGGTACACACACACACCACACACACACACACACACTTTCCCTCTTCGACATAGGACCTCATATACAGGCTCAGACATATTGCAGACAGATAATCCTTACAAAGACAGGGTCATTTGATGTTACCCCGAGCCCCCCAACACACACACACACACACACACACACACACACACACACACACACACACACACACACACACACACACACACACACACACACACACACACACACACACACACACACACACACACACACACACACACACACACATATCCTCAGCTGGAGACATGGTGGATTTGAGGTCACAGCATGTGGCTAGTATAGGGGGTTATGGGGTAGCTAGTGGATTACAGTTTTGTAGAGCAGCAGTCCGATTTATAGTTAAGTACACCGACAGGACAGACCACCAACCTACACATTACCCCTAAACTCTCTCTCTCTCTGAAGATGAGTACAGCTATGTAGATACTGGCTTTGTCCTGAAATGACACCCTATTCCTTTTACAGTGCACTACTTTTACAGACCCTGGTCAAATATAGTGCACTACCTAGGGAATAGGGTGCCATTTGGGGCGTAATCACTGTTAACTAGATTCCCCAGCTGTCTCTATCACATTGCAATGTTTTTTTCTGTCAGCTCAAAGTGAGAGCACTTTATATTAAGGGCCATAATCCCACTTCTCTCTGTCACATCAATAACAGACTCTCTCATGTTCCTCCATTCTCACCTTTTCATCAAACCCAGTGAGTCTCATTCCCTAAACCGCTCTCTCTCTCTCTCCACCTCCTTTTTCATTCTCTACATTAGAGTTGCCATATTGGGGGGAATTTTTTCCATCTTACAAATAGACTACTTCGGCTGTGTTTACAGCCCAATTCTGATATTTTTTACACTAATTGGTCTTTTGACCAATCACATCAGATTTCTTTCACATCAGATCTTCTCAGAGCTAATATGATTGTTCAAAAGACCAATTAGTGAAAAAAATATCATAATTGGGCTGCCTGTGTGAATGCTGCCTTATAGTAGATTTGGTGGGAATTTTGCTCAGTTTCTGTGTGAAAGTGTCAATTAAATGTGACAACACTGCTGTGTATCCAACTGAAGTGTCTGCGTTGTTTTCGACACATTGCCCATTTCCCAGCAGGGCTGGGCAGTACTGGTGTGCTTGTCTCAGGACAGCGGTGTGAAAGGATGTGGCAGGGCCAGTACACGGGGCCAGGCACAGGAAGGAAGGAGCTCCACTCAAATTCATCTCTATTGGACAGAGGCTAAAGGAGCTGGGGGCATATTTTGGAGCCAGGAGACATCTCCTAGGAGAATGCCATGGCAACCAGGGCCCCAAAGCGGCGAGGGCCCCCAGGCTTTGGCAGTGTGTTCCGACTCCCTTTTCAAGTGTCAGGAAAGGTTCTGTTATTGGCCATTTGGCGTCTCTCCTTTCTTTTCTTTGTCTTTCTTCCCTTGCCCCGCCTCTCTTTCTTGGGTTACAGAGGAGGCTGGGAGCTGTCCCGGACCAGGCCGAGGTCGCCACGGAGGCTGTGAGAAGATGGAGAGTAGTGTCTTTGAAATGGATTGTGGGAAAATGTTGCCAAACAACGCTAGGGGGAATGTGGCTGTGATGTCAGCTTGATATTAGACACAATAGTGAAATGATGCAGCGTCTGTAGCAGTGGGAGTAGAAGTGATCATTCTAGACTCAAATGCCAGCTATTACAGATAAGATCACCAAATCTGTCTGTGAGACTCCTGCTTCTTGCTAGATTGCTCTCGGCATGCTAGTGGAAGTCCTTTACAACACCAGGAAAAGCAGGGGGGCTTCTGATCCATATAAGAGCTTTGAGAAGGTGCTGGAGATCAACGTAGGCTACAGTTGACGGCATTGCAAAGTTATAGACGGCTTCACTCGTCGTCATTGTGACACATTTACTTTGACAGAGATGTTCCTTAATGCGCTGCAGAACATTGACCCATATTCCTCAGTAATTCATTAAACTGACACCAGATCAGAGGTGAACTTTTATTAATACATTCTTAGTAAAGTGATTAACATTAAAAGGTATACAGTGCAATTACCAACCCTTCTCTCCAAGAAAAGAACATCAGTTAAGAGTAAGACAAGAGCAACAGAACACGCATGCTGCATTATTTAATGTTCCCCTAGTCTATCTGCAGTCAGCCAGGTACTATATTTGGTAGGACATGATACAATAGTATTTTAATGAAAAGACCACCACCTTGTGGGATAAACAGAGAACTACACAAATGTGGGTTGTGTTCATTAGGGCAGTGGTTCCCAACCTTTTTCGCTAACTGTACCATCAACAGAATTTTGCTTTGCCTAGAGAACCCCTGAAATACCCCCGCACGTACATTTTACCAGTAAGCTTATGGTCTCATGAGTCTTCTCAAGTACCCCCAACTCATATACTATACGATAGGTGGAAATCAACTTATAGGCCTAATTATTATTTTGAAAAATTAAAAGACAACAAATAATTTAAGCAAAAGACATCAGCCATACGGACAACCAGACCCTTCCAATGAAAAAGGACCTAAGATAAGAGTACGGTATGTTACACAAACAGAATGCATCTCAATTTCCCCCATTTTCTCTGGCCCTCTCTTTACGTTGTGTTTTCCCTCCTTCATCATGCTCCCTGTTCAGCTTTCTTCCCTCCCTCCTCTTCTCCTCCCACATGACCCCTATCCCTTTCCACCTCTATCCAATATTACAATATCCTTCATTTATTTATTTCCTTGACAATGTCACCTCCGTTCTCCCCGTCTTGTCTTCCCTAATTCCTATCCATTTAAGCCTTTGTCCAATACCATCAACCCTCACAATTATTCTCCTAACCCCCTCAACCTCTCCCTCTCTTCCCTGTACCCTCCCTCCCCCTGATCACTACCCCTGAATCCCAAACCTCTAGTCCCTAGCCACAAAGCACTTATATAGATCTGAGATGATTGGACCGGTATAAGCAATATGGTGGTAGCTCCATCTGGCCTTCTGATAGGCCAGACAGGAATTGGCGCCATATAGCTTAAAGGACATCTTTTCAATCCTCTCAGATCTACCCTACTGCATAGGGGGTGGGGACTAGTGGTTGATTTGGGATTCAGAGCCCTCTTAGCGTGAGTCCATGAGGGGCTGCAGCCAGAGCAGGAAACGGGACACCTTCTGGTAGATGTAACCCTGACTACAGTCTGCCCCTGCTGGTCTGGAGACTACCCCGGTCAGATAGAACACCTCCCTGTGGAGAGATAGGATGGGACTCCCCGGCCCCAGGATGCAGTCACCCTTGGGTCTCACCGTCGTACAGCCCATCTTGTTGGTGACCAACCCCGGGTGCCTCTCCACACACTGGGGCAAACGCTCATATGCCAGGTGGTTGAGAGTGAGCGGGCCTTGGACCTCCGTGGCGTCCACGGGGTCCTTCCAGCCAGTGACCACAGCCGGATACTCGCCAGTCATCAGGACGACCTCTGCAAAGTCACGTTCGGGCAGGCAGGCAGCGACCACATGCTTCTTATAGACGATGCGCTCGCGGAGCTCGAGGACGGCCAGGTCGTTGTCAGGGCGACCGGGTACGTAGCGGGGGTGGACGTGGACGACTTGGACATAGAGCGTCTGTTCGCCATCTTCAGATGCGGTTAGGCGTTTGCCTGGGAGGGGAGGGACGAAGTACTCAAAATCAATGAAGGAACACATAGTGTAAAGCAAATCAAAAACATACCCTCGCACACACACGCAGGAATGAATGCACACACACACGCACACACACACACACACACACACACACACCACTTCCACCACCAGTGGAGCCTGAGCCTGTAGACTGGACATGATGCCCCATGATGAGCACTCACCGACAGCCACCTGGAAGTTGACGTATTTCTGGGCACACTGGGCTGTAGTTAGAACCAGGTTCTCCTTCAGAATGACACCACTACAGAACCCTACAGACTCTGTACTCTTCAGAATGGCCTGCACAACGACAACACAACAGTTACAATATACAGCAGAGATGACACCGCAAAATACATTATCACAACTATGGGAATACTGGGTTAATGTGCTGCAGCTTTGATAGTGAGGGGTTGACTTCATGAGAAAAATTCATCTGAGAGCATAGTAGTGCCTGTCAGTGGACAGTGTGTACCTAGTTTGAATTGTGTGTGTGTGTGTGTGTGTGTGTGTGTGTGTGTGTGTGTGTGTGTGTGTGTGTGTGTGTGTGTGTGTGTGTGTGTGTGTGTGTGTGTGTGTGTGTGTGTGTGTGTGTGTGTGTGTGTGTGTGTGTGTGTGTGTGTGTGTGTGTGTGTGTGTACCTCGTAGTGGTGTGTGTTTTCCTACCTGCCAGGGACACTCTCCAGAGTTGCAGGCTAGTCCCTCAAAGTTGCTGGCGATGTTGGTTGACTGTCTCTTTGTCCACTGGCTGAGGCTGTTCACCTTCCCACAGGGGAATGTCACTGAGAGAGGGATGGAGGGAGAATTACTGAGTATAGTTTAATATAATACAGTTTAGTATCTAGTATAGCATAGCATTAGCCTCGTATGAACCATCCTGATCTCGCAAGCTTACATTCTGTTTCACTATCCGCTAGCGAGATCAGGATGTTGTGTATGAGGCTAGAGTATCATAGTACAGTACAGAATCACTTAACATACTGTAGCTCAGTTGGTAGAGCATGGCGCTTGTAACGCCAGGGTAGTGGGTTCGATCCCCGGGACCACCCATATGTAGAATGTATGCACACATGACTGTAAGTCGCTTTGGATAAAAGCGTCTGCTAAATGGCATATATTATTAATTATTTTTTATATATCATAGTATAGTAGTATATGGTGACTGACCTGCAGGCATACACTTCACCCTCTCCTTCTCCTCTAGTTTCCAGCCACGGGCACAGGAACACTCATAGGACTGGTATCCTGGCTTACAGAACTGACTGCAGCCCTTGGTCTTGTCCAACATACACACTGTCTGATCTACATTCACACACAGAGAGAAAGACAGAGAAAGGTGGAGAGGCTTCTTCACTGTTGACGTTTTTTACAACATAAGTTCCCCACCAACTCGGTGTTGGGTCCTTCACGTCTCTCACCTGTCTCACAGTGGACTCCAAAGAAGCCTGACTTGCAAACACAGTCGTATCCCCCCACGCTGTCTGAGCACATGGCTCCATTCTTACACGGCTTCTCTGCACACTGGTCCCCGTCTGTACACACACAGGGTTAACAACACAGTCAAATGGTACATTCAGTAATACAAGTCACATGTTCTGGGGTGAAGCTATTTTAACTGTCACACCAAATCACATGGATTTCAACTGAGTGGTAACCCAAGATACTAAGTACTCTGATATGTTCCAAGAGAACGTCAGTCAAAATCATTACACTTACCTATGTAGACGGACCAGAAGATATCCTGAAAGATCAAAACAAAGTCCACTGTCAGTTTGATTCACAATGTCTACAGAATCATCCACTGTCAGTTTGATTCACAATGTCTACAGAATCATCAGAAGTCCACTGTCAGTTTGATTCACAATGTCTACAGAATCATCAGAAGTCCACTGTCAGTTTGATTCACAATGTCTACAGAATCATCAGAAGTCCACTGTCAGTTTGATTCACAATGTCTACAGAATCATCAGAAGTCCACTGTCAGTTTGATTCACAATGTCTACAGAATCATCAGAAGTCAGAAGTCCACTGTCAGTTTGATTCACAATGTCTACAGAATCATCAGAAGTCCACTGTCAGTTTGATTCACAATGTCTACAGAATCATCAGAAGTCCACTGTCAGTTTGATACAGAATCACAGTCCACTGTCAGTTTGATTCACAATGTCTACAGAATCATCAGAAGTCCACTGTCAGTTTGATTCAAAATGTCTACAGAATCATCAGAAGCAAGAAGATAGATTTTAAAAAGGAGATGAGTGGAGAGAAGCAAGGAAAGGAGGAAGGTTTGGAGGTTGTTAAAGAGGGCGTCTGAGGTGAGAAAAGGAAGGATGAGCTGAAGGAGGTGAGGAAAGAAGGGAATCTAATTTAGGGAGGTGTGAGGAAATAAATCTGTTCAGTGGGAAGAGGGAGCATTGGCCCACCGTGCGGTAGGAGTCCTGGAAGATCTCCCTGGCCTCCTCGTAGTTGCAGACCTCCTCCAGACACTCCCTCTCCAGGTTGGCAGGGAGCAGGCTCTCCTCGTTGCCCACGTTGGCCCTCTTCTGGCGGGATAAGGTGATCACTTCACTGGCCTCCTGCTTGTCCAGGAACACTGGAGGAGGGGGGGATTTTTTTAGTTGTTGTACATAATTTTGATACTCTTTCACAAAAATATATACTTTTTATCTCAATGGATTGTCTATTTTTCATATAACCTGATTCCACTTAAATAGTTAGGTCACATATTTGAAAATAGTTTAGGGGATAAACAGGCCCCTTCCCTGTCCTGGTGTCCCTAGTGGATAAACACCCCTTCCCTGTCCTGGTGTCCTGTCTTCTGGATAAACCAGTCCCTTCCCTGTCCTGGTGTGTAGAGTACAAAAGTAACATTCTTTGTTACTAATTAACTAAGGCCTAAACCCTGGCCAGTGGATAAAGCACAGAACTACACCAATAGACCTAAACAGGTCCCTTCTTCACACAGTACCTTGATAAACAGGCCCCTTCCCTGTCCTGGTGTCCTGTCTAGTGGATAAACAGGCCCCTTCCCTGTCCAAAAAAGGTCTTGGTGTCCTGTCTAGTGGATAAAAGGCCCCTTCCCTGATTCCTAAGAATGTAGCCTAATGCCTCCATGGATAAAAGGCCCCTTCCCTATCTTTGTCTAATGGTCATCCTGTCCCCCTTCCCATGTCCTGTCTAGTGGATAAACAGGCCCCTTCCCTGTCCTGGTGTCCTGTCTAGTGGATAAACAGGCCCCTTCCCTGTCCTGGTGTCCTGTCTAGTGGATAAACCAGTCCCTTCCCTGTCCTGGTGTCCTGTCTAGTGGATAAACCAGTCCCTTCCCTGTCCTGGTGTCCTGTCTTCTGGATAAACAGGTCCCTTCCCTGTCCTGGTGTCCTGTCTAGTGGATAAACAGGCCCCTTCTTCTGGATAAACCACCTGTCCTGGTGTCCTGTCTAGTGGATAAACAGGCCCCTTCCCTGTCCTGGTGTCCTGTCTAGTGGATAAACAGGCCCCTTCCCTGTCCTGGTGTCCTGTCTAGTGGATAAACAGGTCCCTTCCCTGTCCTGGTGTCCTGTCTAGTGGATAAACAGGCCCCTTACCTGTCCTGGTGTCCTGTCTGGATAAACAGGGTTTTTGTGTCTGTCTAGTGGATAAACAGGCCCCTTCCCTGTCCTGGTGTCCTATCAGTGGATAAAAGTCAGTGGATAAACAGGTCCCTTCCCTGTCCTGGTGTCCTGTCTAGTGGATAAACAGGCCCCTGGTGTCCTGTCTAGTGGATAAACAGGCCCCTTCCCTGTCCTGGTGTCTGTCTGAGTCCCTTCCCTGTTGGTGTCTGTCTAAAAGTCCCTTCCCTGTCCTGGTGTCCTGTCAGATCAGTCCCTCCCAGTCCTGGTGAGTTCAAAGTCCCTTCCCTGTCCTGGTGTCCTCTAGTGGATAAAACAACAGGGACCTGGTGTCCTTCAGAGATAAACCAGTCCCTTCCCTGTCCTGGTGTCCTGTCTAGTGGATAAACCAGTCCCTTCCCTGTCCTGGAGTCCTGTCTTCTGGATAAACAGGTCCCTTCCCTGTCCTGGTGTCCTGTCTTCTGGATAAACCAGTCCTGGTGTCCTTCAGTGGATAAACAGGCCCCTTACCTGTCCTGGTGTCCTGTCTAGTGGATAAACAGGCCCCTTCCCTGTCCTACAAAACAAGAGGATAAACACTAAGGCCCCTTCCCTGTCCTGGTGTCCTGTCTGTGGATAAAAGCTTTTGGATGTTGGTGATCATCATGTAAAATCTTAAACTTCAGTCTTGAGCCCCTAAATAATACATTTTCATTACTGGCTGGATATAAAAATAACCTCCAAAATCCTCTGTGCCCTTTTGTTGGGGAGGAAGCTTTTAATGTTTGGGCCAGAACCCGAAAGGTCGCTGGTTTGAATCCCCGAGCCAACTAGGTGATAAATCTGTTGAAGTGCCCTAGAGCAAGGTAAATAAAATCTGTAATTACTCCTGTGTTTGCATTTAATAGAGTTAAGACATCAGATGATCCCATTAGAACAGTGACAATGCATTTTCTAAAGAACCCCGGACTTGGTTCTGGCTGTTTGTCTGTCTAATCGTCAGATCACCTCAGCAGAGTTCAAAGATTAAAAACAACAAGGACCAGAGTTTTATTGACATAGACATCATCCATTTGACAATCATAACCTTCTGTCAGGATGAGCTTAAAGTGCAGGATCAGAGTAACCTACAAAACAAGAGGATGAAGACTAATTGTTGTTAAAAGCTTTTGGATCTTGGGATCATCATTAAAACTTAAACTTCAGTCTTGCAGCTTCCTCTCTCTATATATAAAAACTCAAAATCAACAACCTGTTTGTTTAAAGAGTTAAGACATAGATTCATTGGTATTAAGCCTTAGTCAAATAGTTAGTTTAATAGATCCATTTCCAATGTAACAGAACAAAACAAACTAGATTCATTGGTATTAAGCCTAGTCAAATAGTTAGTTTAATAGATTGGCTGTAACAGAACAAAACAAACAAAACAGGCCTGTGTGTTATTATTTAGTCCGACATGGATATGAACTGGCTTCATGTTGTGAATGATGCTGCTGTCGTCTATAAAACAACGTATGACACGACCAGCCTAATTTGACGTGATGCTGTAAAAGCTTGGGCTACCACAAACTGCTAAAAACATACGAATGTATGGATCTTAAACGATACTTGAAAATATAGAGGCCTATCATGCATCCACGCTATATTATGCTACCTAAATCGCAACGCGTATCCCATTATTGGAGAGATGGACCGCTATTCAGGGCGCGGCAAAACCCATGATGATTAGAACGGTAAAAAAATGAACGGTATAACCTACCGCGTCGGACTTCAGCCGGGGCTTGGGCGGAATGAGAAGGATGACAGAAGCCTGTTCGGTTGGTTCTCTCTCTGGTCCCGACACGCAGTTCACCGTGTGGATCCTCGGCTCTGAGATCGCAATAGAGGTTGACAGCATCACACTCCAATGTTGCTTTTTCAGGCCACTACGACGTGTGTAATCAACCACGTGAGGGCGGTCTTGGATACTTTATTCAAAGCCATTAATACAAATACTGTATGTAGGCTACTATACTGTATTGGTCCGTTCTACTGTAACCCGATCATGGATTGTTGATGCTACTGTATGTACTGGCCATTGAGAGGTTTGACGCAGCCGCCATATTGGTACTCCTGAGAAGGAGCAGTTCTCCAATGCTTCAAGGACAAAATTACATGCATTAGTATTTTTTTTCTAGTTGGGACAGTAACATTAGTACTCTCTAAAAAATTACTTGATTTGTATGTTTAGTTCACATAATATAATGTAAAAGCATGCATTAAGGTGTCTGTAGTAGAATATACATGGCAAAAATGAAAATAAATGTTAATAAATGCATTTCTATAGCTTCCAAAATCTTTTTGTTTTACACTGGAGAAATACTAATTTTACACTGGAGGAGAAATACTAAAATGGCTTCGTAGTGGCTTCAAAACAGCGCCCCTGTCAGTCATCCAGTGTTTATACACATTGTTAATATTATCCTATGGTTCTATGTAGGCCTCTTCACTGTTGAAGTTGAGACTGGTGTTTTGCGGGTACTATTTAATGAAGCTGCCAGTTGAGGACTTGTGAGGCGTCTGTTTCTCAAACTAGACACACTAATGTACTTGTCCTCTTGCTCACTTGTGCAGCATACAGCATTGTACGAGATCTTCAGTTTCTTGACAATTTCTCGCATGGAATAGCCTTCATGTCTCAGAACAAGAATAGACTGATGAGTTTCAGAAGAAAATGCTTTGTTTCTGGCCATTTTGAGCATGTAATTGAACCCACAAATGCTGATGCTCCAGATACTAAACTAGTCTAAAGAAGGCCAGTTTAATTGCTTCTTTAATCAGCACAAAATTATAAACTTGGATTAGCTAACACAATGTGCCATTGGAACACAGGAGTGATGGTTGCTGATAATGGGCCTCTGTACCCCTATGTAGATATTCCATTAAAAAATCTGCCGTTTCCAGCTACAATAGTCATTTACAACATTAACAATGTCTACACTGAATTTCTGATCAATTTGTTGTTATTTTAATGGACAAAAAAACTGATTACATGTTGGGGAGTAACTGATTACATGTTGGGGAGTAACTGATTACATGTTGGGGAGTAACTGATTACATGTTGGGGAGTAACTGATTACATGTTGGGGAGTAACTGATTACATGTTGGGGAGTAACTGATTACATGTTGGGGAATAACTGATTATATGTTGGGGAGTAACCGATTACATGTTAATAATAACTGATTACATGTTGGGGAATAACTGATTACATGTTGAGGAATAACTGATTACATGTTGGGGAGTAACTGATTACATGTTGGGAATAACTGATTACATGTTGGGGAGTAACTGATTACATGTTGGGGAGTAACTGATTACATGTTGGGGAATAACTGATTACATGTTGGGGAGTAACTGATTACATGTTGGGGAATAACTGATTACATGTTGGGGAGTAACTGATTACATGTTGGGGAGTAACTGATTACATGTTGGGGAGTAACTGATTACATGTTGGGGAATAACTGATTACATGTTGGGGAGTAACTGATTACATGTTAATAATAACTGATTACATGTTGGGGAATAACTGATTACATGTTGAGGAATAACTGATTACATGTTGGGGAATAACTGATTGCATGTTGGGGAGTAACTAATTACATGTTGGGGAGTAACTGATTACATGTTGGGGAATAACTGATTACATGTTGGGGAATAATTGATTACATGTTGGGGAGTAACTGATTACATGTTGGGGAGTAACTGATTACATGTTGGGGAATAACTGATTACATGTTGGGGAGTAACTGATTACATGTTGGGGAATAACTGATTACATGTTGGGGAGTAACTGATTACATGTTGGGGAATAACTGATTACATGTTGGGGAATAACCGATTACATGTTGGGGAGTAACTGATTACATGTTTGGGAATAACTGATTACATGTTGGGGAGTAACTGATTACATGTTGGGGAGTAACTGATTACATGTTGGGGAATAACTGATTACATGTTGGGGAATAACTGATTACATGTTGGGGAGTAACTGATTACATGTTGGGGAGTAACTGATTACATGTTGGGGAATAACTGATTACATGTTGGGGAGTAACTGATTACATGTTGGGGAATAACTGATTACATGTTGGGGAGTAACTGATTACATGTTGGGGAATAACTGATTACATGTTGGGGAATAACCGATTACATGTTGGGGAGTAACTGATTACATGTTTGGGAATAACTGATTACATGTTGGGGAGTAACTGATTACATGTTGGGGAGTAACTGATTACATGTTGGGGAATATCTGATTACATGTTGGGGAGTAACTGATTACATGTTGGAATAACTGATTACATGTTGGGGAATAACCGATTACATGTTGGGGAGTAACTGATTACATGTTTGGGAATAACTGATTACATGTTGGGGAGTAACTGATTACATGTTGGGGAGTAACTGATTACATGTTGGGGAATAACTGATTACATGTTGGGGAATAACTGATTACATGTTGGGGAGTAACTGATTACATGTTGGGGAGTAACTGATTACATGTTGGGGAATAACTGATTACATGTTGGGGAGTAACTGATTACATGTTGGGGAATAACTGATTACATGTTGGGGAGTAACTGATTACATGTTGGGGAATAACTGATTACATGTTGGGGAATAACCGATTACATGTTGGGGAGTAACTGATTACATGTTTGGGAATAACTGATTACATGTTGGGGAGTAACTGATTACATGTTGGGGAGTAACTGATTACATGTTGGGGAATATCTGATTACATGTTGGTGAGTAACTGATTACATGTTGGGGAGTAACTGATTACATGTTGGGGAATAACTGATTACATGTTGTGGAGTAACTGATTACATGTTGGGGAATAACTGATTACTGTTTTATCTTTTCTTTTATATGTAATGTAAGTGCCTTGATGTATTTGCACCCCAAGTAGAGTAGCTGCTGTCTTGAAAAAGGCACAATTTAAAGTTTGTTCCACCTGAGTGAGTCTGACCACAAGTCAGAGACCACTATGATGACACACCAAATGCGTTAAATTAATTACTTTTGTCTTCTTCTAATAATGCCTCTTACAGGGAAAGTAATCCAAAAGGAATCAGATTGAGCTATTGTGTTTGGGTAATCCAAAATGTTACTGATTACAATTTTGGACATAACTATTAACTGTAATCGATTACATTTAGAAAGTAGCCCACCCAACCCTTCTCTCTATCGTCTCCCTCCCTCACCTCTTCCTTCCTGCATCTCATAATATATAAACAATATATGCCATTTAGCCAAGGTTTTTATCCAAAGAAACATGCATTTGACTTATTGGTGGTCCTGTGAATCAAACCCACTATTCTGGAGTTATAAGCTCAATGCTCTACCAAATGAGATAGAAAGGACATCAGGACAACTCTCCCTCTTTTCTTCCTTCTCTATCTCCCTCCCTCCCTTCCACCATCCCTTCGTCCCATTAGTTTGCCCTCTGTGTTAGGGAGCTCTCCTATCCCCCACACTACCAGTACCCCAGCCCACCCTGACCTTCTCTCCTGACTCTCCCTGGTGCCAATGATAATTCCATTTTACTTCGCCGGTGTGATCGGAATCATAATCACAGAGGCTTTGAAGTCAGGCATCAAACGAGATGGAAATCCGTCCATTATAGATCAATGTGAGAGGGCAAATGCACACAGACCCAGACAGCAGCAGCAACAACAAGAACACCAAGGGGGAGAGGAAGGGCGAGATAGAGAGGGAATAAGAGAAGAGAGGAAGAGGGAGAGGGAAGGCAGGTGGGAAAGGAAGGGAGAAAAGAGAGAGAGATAATATTTGAGGGAGTTGTTTGATCACTTGTCAGCTTGGACAAAAATTCTAACTTAAACAGGCGACATGGCAAACAAGAATTGAATCTCAAACCAGTAGGACTTTACCTTTGTCTGTATGAGTGTGTGTGTAAGCACACGTGTGAGTGTGTGTGTATGTGTGACAGGTTAAAGGAAATATTCATAGCCTGTTATACATTAAAAAGTATTAGTAAATTCATAGTATGTGAGGATCTTAAAACATCTAAGGTTAAAAAGATGCATTCAGTATTAGTTGATAGAGATTGATAACATTCATATAATTGTGTTAAAGTTAAAATCTGTCAAAGGGTACGAATTGTGAGAGTAATGTGTAAACGTTATATTGATTACTTTATTTTGTAGTGCCTAAAAGTGTTAATCTGTGATCTACGAAATGTTCTTAATCTTTGAGCCGGAGATCGATTGCTCTGGTCTCCACCCATATTGTGGGTCTTTTCTCATTGAACTAAACGTTGAATTGAGAATACAACACCATATCACTCTCGTGATTATTTCTCCCCTGTTTTCAGGTACTTTATTGATGATAAAAATAGTAATTTAAATGTTTAAACTCGTTAACATGTCAAGAGTGTTTAAAGTGTGTTTTAGTAACGTCTTGAGGAAGTTAGAGTTAAGTTTGAAGATAGTAATATTAGCCCTGCTCGGTTGAAGTGAAGAATAGCATCGTACTGAGAGTAGCTGCCATTTTATGTCGATTGTGAATGAACATGCACGTTGTTAATAAGATATTTTGCTGTGTTATTTGTATAATGGGTTTTCTGTTGTTTTGTAATGTGTTACTTTTGTGAAAGATTGAACTAAACGTTGAATTGAGAATACAACACCGTATCACTGTCGTGATTATTTCTCCCCTGTTTTCAGGGGCTTAACATATGCACACATGTGAGTGTGTGTGTGTGCACACGTGTGAGTGAGTGTGTGTGTGAGTGAGTGTGTGTGTATGCACACGTGTGTGTGTGTGTGTGTGTGTGTGTGTGTGTGTGTGTGTGTGTGTGTGTGTGTGTGTGTGTGTGTGTGTGTGTGTGTGTGTGCACACATGTGTGAGTTTGTGTGTGTGCACACGTGTGAGTGAGTGTGTGTGTGCACACGTGTGAGTGAGTGTGTGTGTGTGCACACGTGTGAGTGTGTGTGTGTGCACACGTGTGAGTGTGTGTGTGTGCACACGTGTGAGTGAGTGGGTGTGTGAGTGAGTGTGTGTGTATGCACACGTGTGTGTGTGTGTGTGTGTGCACACGTGTGAGTTTGTGTGTGTGTGTGTGTGCACACGTGTGAGTGTGTGTGTGTGCACACGTGTGAGTGAGTGTGTGTGCACACGTGAGTTTGTGTGTGTGCACACGTGTGAGTGAGTGTGTGTGTGCACACGTGTGAGTGAGTGTGTGTGTGCACACGTGTGAGTGAGTGTGTATGCACACGTGTGAGTGTGTGTGTATGCACACGTGTGAGTGTGTGTGTGTGAGTGAGTGAGTATGTGTGTGTGCAGTATTTTAGGACCTCAGGGCTGCAGACTGCAATGCTAAGTGTTGATCTATTTCCTCCAGTCCAATAACAGAGGCATTATAAAGGCCTGCTTCACCAGCTGATCCCCAGAGCTGGCCTGATCTGCCCAGCTAGTCTAGCCCAGAGAAGGTCACTGTGGCTGGGGAGGGGGAGAGGGAACGTGCCCCGGCCTGCTGCATCTGGAGGTGGTGGTGGATATACAAATGATCAGGATATGGAGATTTCCCATCGGACGGCATTCTGATTGGAAATGTGTATAAATAAATAACTAGTTATAATACAGTTCCAGTACACACCTACTCATTGCAGGGGTTCTCTTTGTTTTTACTAGTTTCTACATTGTAGAATGTAGAAAACTATAAAATAACACATATGGAATCATGTAGTAAACAAAAAAGTGTTAAACAAATCAAAATATATTTTATATTTGAGATTCTTCAAAGTAGCCACCATTTGCTTTGATGACAGCTTTGCACACTCTTGGCATTCTCTCAACCATCTTCATGGGAAAGTTACCTGGAATGCATTTCAATTAACAGGTGTGCCTTTTTAAAAGTTAATTTGTGGAATTTTTTCCCTTAATGCATTTGAGCTAGTCAGTTGTGTTGTGACAAGGTATACAGAATATATCCCTATTTGGTAAAAGACCAAGAACAGCTCAAATATGGCAAGAACAGCTCAAATAAGCAAAGAGAAACGACAGTCCATCATTACTTTAAGACATGAAGGTTAGTAGATACTGAACATTTCAAGAACTTTGAAAGTTTCTTCAAGTGCAGTCGCTAAAACCATCAAGCGCTATGATGAAACTGGCTCTCATGAGGACCGCCACAGGAAAGGAAGACCCAGAGTTACCTCTGCTGCAGAGGATATGTTCATTAGAATTACCAGTCTCAGAATTTGCAGCCAAAATAAATGCTTCACAGAGTTCAAATGACAGACGCATCTCAACATCAACTGTTCATAGGAGACTGCGTGAATGAGGACTTCATGGTCGAATTACTGCAAAGAAACCACTACTAAAGGACACCAGTAAGAAGAAGAGACTTGCTTGGGCCAAGAAACACGAGCAATGGACATTAGACTGGTGGAAATCTGTCCTTCGGTCTGATGAGTCCAAATTTGAGATTTTTGCTGGCCTCCACAATCACCCGACCTCAACCCAATTGAGATGGTTTAGGATGAGTTGGACTGCAGAGTGAAGGAAAGGCAGCCAACATGTGCTCAGCATATGTGGGAACTCCTTCAAAACAGTTGGAAAAGCATTCCAGGTGAAGCTGGTTGAGAGAATGCCAAGAGTGTGCAAAACTGTCATAAGGAGGGGGGTGTAGGTGTGTATGGGGGGGTTGAGTGTGTGTGTGTGAGAGAGAGGGGGGCAGTAACACAGTAAATGGACATGACATGCAGTGTAAATGGTGTGTTTCTTCTTTAATGATCCATCTCCATCCCTGCTTTCTGTTTCTTTAAAGATGTCCGCTCAAGGAGGGGCACCTCTCTCTCATCTTCTCTTTTGAAGAGATTGAGAAGAAAAGAGGTGGAGAGCAGGGTAAGGAGGGGAATTGAGTTGGAGGGAGGGAGGGAAGAAGGAGTGTAAGAAGAAAAACAAAGAGAGAGAGAGAATAATAGAAAGAGACCTCGGTCCCCCTGTATCAGTGAATCAAGCAGCTGATTATGCCTGCATACCAAACCAAAGGCTATTAAACTGAACATCCATCATAAATACAACCTGTCGCTCACGGCAACGCTGATGGATAGAACACAACAGGCTGCAGAGGGAAGGGGGATCCCTGAGTCTCCCTCCATCTCTCCCCCACCCCTCCATCTCACTCACTCACTCTGTTATTTTCCTTCTCCTACGTTCCCTTCCTCCTCAAACATCTCTCCCTCTCCCAGACTCCTTCTTCCTCTCGTTCCCTCTCTCCCTCTCCCAGGGTCCTTCTCCCTTTAGTTCTCTCTCTCCCTCTCCCAGACTCCTTCTCTCTCTCGTTCCCTCTCTCCCTCTCCCAGACTCCTGCTCCCTCTCGTTCCCTCTCGTTCCCTCTCTCCCTCTCGCTCTCCCAGACTCCTTCTCCCTCTCCTTCCCTCTCTCCCTCTCCCAGACTCCTTCTCCCTCTCGTTCCCTCTCTCCCTCTCCCTCTCCCAGACTCCTTCTCCCTCTTCTTCCCTCTCTCCTTCTCCCACACTCCTTCTCCCTCTCCTTCTCTTTCTCCCTCTCACAGACTCCTCTCTCTCCTTCCCTCTCTCCCCCTCACAGACTCCTTCACTCTCTCCTTCCCTCTCTCCCTCTCACAGACTCCTTCTCCCTCTTCCAGACCCCTTCTCCCTCTCCTTCCCTCTCCCTCTCACAGAGTCCTTCTCCCTCTCCTTCCCTCTCTCCCTCTCCCAGACTCCTTCTCCCTCTCGTTCCCTCTCTCCCTCTCCCTCTCCCAGACTCCTTCTCCCTCTTCTTCCCTCTCTCCTTCTCCCACACTCCTTCTCCCTCTCCTTCTCTTTCTCCCTCTCACAGACTCCTCTCTCTCCTTCCCTCTCTCCCCCCACAGACTCCTTCACTCTCTCCTTCCCTCTCTCCCTCTCACAGACTCCTTCTCCCTCTTCCAGACCCCTTCTCCCTCTCCTTCCCTCTCCCTCTCACAGAGTCCTTCTCCCTCTCCTTCCCTCTCTTCCTCTCTCCCTCTCACAGACTCCTTCACCCTCTCTCCCTCTCACAGACTCCTTCTCCCTCTCTCCCTCTCATAGACTCATTCTCCCTCTCCTTCCCTCTCTCCCTCTCATAGACTCCTTCTCCCTCTCCTTCCCTCTCTTCCTCTCTCCCTCTCACAGACTCCTTCTCCCTCTCTCCCTGTCACAGACTCCTTCTCCCTCTCTCCCTCTCATAGACTCATTCTCCTCTCCTTCCCTCTCTCCCTCTCATAGACTCCTTCTCCCTCTCCTTCCCTCTCTTCCTCTCTCCCCCTCACAGACTCCTTCTCCCTCTCTCCCTCTCACAGACTCCTTCTCCCTCTCTCCCTCTCATAGACTCATTCTCCCTCTCCTTCCCTCTCTCCCTCTCATAGACTCCTTCTCCCTCTCTCCTCTCACAGACTCCTTCTCCCTCTCTCCCTCTCACAGACTCCTTCTCCCTCTCCTTCCCTCTCTCCTCTCTCCCTCTCAGACTCCTTCTCCCTCTCTCCCTCTCACAGACTCCTTCTCCCTCTCTCCCTCTCATAGACTCATTCTTCCTCTCCTTCCCTCTCTCCGTCTCATAGACTCCTTCTCCCTCTCCTTCCCTCTCTCCCTCTCACAGACTCCTTCTCCCTCTCACAGACTCCTTCTCCCTCTCCTTCCCTCTCTCCCTCTCACAGACTCCTTCTCCCTCTCCTTCCCTCTCTTCCTCTCTCCCTCTCACAGACTCCTTCTCCCTTCCCATTTTGATTCCCTCACTATCACTCCTTTATTTTTTCCTGTTCCAATTGTGACAGCATTGTAGGTGTATGTGCACTATCCCATAGGAATGTGTGCAAATGTGACACATGATGAGACTTGTGGTGAGTTAGGCCATAATGTCCATCCCAATCTGTGCCCATGTTAAGTACCTAAGTATACCTAGATATGGCAGTGTGCCTGGGTAAGTCTGACAGTGACACTGTGCATATATGTGAGTGTGAGTCTACCTGTGTTTGTGTCTGTGTGCGAATGTGTGTGTGTACCTGCGTAAGGGTGTGTGTGTACCTCTCCTAATGGCGTGGGTAATGAGGATGTAATGGGTGTGTTAACGACACAGACAGTGGGAAGATAGATGTCACTGCAGTCCTGGGGAGACCTATCGATAGGCCAGCCTGTCAGGCAGGCAGCCAGGCAGGCTGTCACTACAGGGGCCAGAAGAGATAGTGGCAGCCGATAGGGACCACACAGTGACACAGTCTGTTAATGCCCTGTCCTGACACACCACCGACAGCCGTCACGACTGACGAGAGATACCGTAATACCTCCCAGGATGTGTGGAGGGCAACGGTGTTGTAATGATGTGTGTAGTATCATTATGCAGGGTGTAATGATGTGTGTAGTATCATTATGCAGGGTGTAATGATGTGTGTAGTATCATTATGCAGGGTGTAATGATGTGTAGTATCATTATGCAGGGTGTAATGATGTGTGTAGTATTTTTATGCAGGGTGTAATGATGTGTGCAGTATCATTATGCAGGGTGTAATGATGTGTGTAGTATTTTTATTCAGGGTGTAATGATGTGGGTGTAATGATGTGTGTAGTATCATTATGCAGGTTGTAATGATGTGTGTATCATTATGCAGGGTGTAATGATGTGTGTAGTATCATTATGCAGGGTGTAATGATGTGTGTAGTATTTTTATGCAGGTTGTAATGATGTGTGTAGTATCATTATGCAGGTTGTAATGATGTGTGTAGTATCATTATGCAGGGTGTAATGATGTGTGTAGTATTTTTATGCATGGTGTAATGATGTGTGTAGTATCATTATGCAGGTTGTAATGATGTGTGTAGTAGCATTATGCAGGGTGTAATGATGTGTGTAGTATCATTATGCAGGGTGTAATGATGTGTGTAGTATTTTTATGCAGGGTGTAATGATGTGTGTAGTATCTTTATGCAGGGTGTAATGATGTGTGTAGTATTTTTATGCAGGGTGTAATGATGTGTGTAGTATTTTTATGCAGGGTGTAATGTTGTGTGTAGTATATTTATGCAGGGTGTAATGATGTGGGTAGTATTTTTATGCAGGGTGTAATGATGTGTGTAGTATTTTTATGCATGGTGTAATGATGTGTGTAGTATTTTTATTCAGGGTGTAATGATGTGTGTAGTATTTTTATGCAGGGTGTAATGATGTGGGAAGTATTTTTATGCAGGGTGTAATGATGTGTGTAGTATTTTTATGCAGGGTGTAATGATGTGTAGTATTTTTTATGCAGGGTGTAATGATGTCTGTAGTATTTTTATGCAGGGTGTAAAGATGCCTGTAGTATTTTTATGCAGGGTGTAATGTCTGTAGTATTTTTATGCAGGGTGTAATGATGTCTGTAGTATTTTTATGCAGGGTGTAATGATGTCTGTAGTATTTTTATGCAGGGTGTAATGATGTCTGTAGTATTTTTATGCAGGGTGTAATGATGTCTGTAGTATTTTTATGCAGGGTGTAATGATCTGTGTAGTATCATTATGCAGGGTGTAATGATGTGTAGTATTTTTATGCAGGGTGTAATGATGTCTGTAGTATTTTTATGCAGGGTGTAATGATGTGTGTATTATCATTATGCAGGGTGTAATGATGTGTAGTATTTTTATGCAGGGTGTAATGATGTGTGTAGTATCATTATGCAGGGTGTAATGATGTGTGTAGTATTTTTATGCAGGGTGTAATGATGTGTGTAGTATTTTTATGCAGGGTGTAATGATGTGGGTAGTATTTTTATTCAGGGTGTAATGATGTGTGCAGTATTTTTATGCAGGGTGTAGTGATGTGGGTAGTATTTTTATTCAGGGTGTAATGGTGTGGGTAGTATTTTTATGCAGGGTGTAATGATGTGGGTAGTATTTTTATGCAGGGTGTAATGATGTGGGTAGTATTTTTATGCAGGGTGTAATGATGTGTGTAGTATATTTATTCAGGGTGTAATGATGTGGGTAGTATTTTTATTCAGGGTGTAATGATGTGTGTAGTATTTTTATTCAGGGTGTAATGATGTGTGTAGTATTTTTATGCAGCGTGTAATGATGTGTGTAGTATATTTATTCAGGGTGTAATGATGTGGGTAGTATTTTTATTCAGGGTGTAATGATGTGTGTAGTATTTTTATTCAGGGTGTAATGATGTGTGTAGTATTTTTATGCAGGGTGTAATGATGTGTGTAGTATTTTTATTCAGGGTGTAATGATGTGTGTAGTATTTTTATTCAGGGTGTAATGATGTGTGTAGTATTTTTATTCAGGGTGTAATGATGTGTGTAGTATTTTTATGCAGGGTGTAATGATGTGTGTAGTATTTTTATGCAGGGTGTAATGATGTGTGTAGTATTTTTATGCAGGGTGTAATGATGTGTGTAGTATTTTTATGCAGGGTGTAATGATGTGTGTAGTATCATTATGCAGGGTGTAATGATGTGGGTAGTATTTTTATTCAGGGTGTAACGATGTGTGTAGTATTTTTTCAGGGTGTAATGATGTGTGTAGTATATTTATGCAGGGTGTAATGATGTGTGTAGTATCATTATGCAGGGTGTAATGATGTGTGTAGTATTTTTATTCAGGGTGTAATGATGTGTGTAGTATTTTTATGCAGGGTATAATGATGTGTGTAGTATCATTATGCAGGTTGTAATGATGTGTGTAGTAGCATTATGCAGGGTGTAATGATGTGTGTAGTATCATTATGCAGGGTGTAATGATGTCTGTAGTATCATTATGCAGGGTGTAATGATGTGTGTAGTATTTTTATGCAGGTTGTAATGATGTGTGTAGTATCATTATGCAGGTTGTAATGATGTGTGTAGTATCATTATGCAGGGTGTAATGATGTGTGTAGTATCTTTATGCAGGGTGTAATGATGTGTGTAGTATTTTTATGCAGGGTGTAATGATGTGTGTAGTATTTTTATGCAGGGTGTAATGTTGTGTGTAGTATATTTATGCAGGGTGTAATGATGTGGGTAGTATTTTTATGCAGGGTGTAATGATGTGTGTAGTATTTTTATGCATGGTGTAATGATGTGTGTAGTATTTTTATTCAGGGTGTAATGATGTGTGTAGTATTTTTATGCAGGGTGTAATGATGTGGGTAGTATTTTTATGCAGGGTGTAATGATGTGTGTAGTATTTTTATGCAGGGTGTAATGATGTGTAGTATTTTTTATGCAGGGTGTAATGATGTCTGTAGTATTTTTATGCAGGGTGTAAAGATGCCTGTAGTATTTTTATGCAGGGTGTAATGTCTGTAGTATTTTTATGCAGGGTGTAATGATGTCTGTAGTATTTTTATGCAGGGTGTAATGATGTCTGTAGTATTTTTATGCAGGGTGTAATGATGTCTGTAGTATTTTTATGCAGGGTGTAATGATCTGTGTAGTATCATTATGCAGGGTGTAATGATGTGTAGTATTTTTATGCAGGGTGTAATGATGTGTGTAGTATATTTATTCAGGGTGTAATGATGTGGGTAGTATTTTTATTCAGGGTGTAATGATGTGTGTAGTATTTTTATTCAGGGTGTAATGATGTGTGTAGTATTTTTATGCAGCGTGTAATGATGTGTGTAGTATATTTATTCAGGGTGTAATGATGTGTGTAGTATTTTTATTCAGGGTGTAATGATGTGTGTAGTATTTTTATTCAGGGTGTAATGATGTGTGTAGTATTTTTATTCAGGGTGTAATGATGTGTGTAGTATTTTTATGCAGGGTGTAATGATGTGTGTAGTATTTTTATGCAGGGTGTAATGATGTGTGTAGTATTTTTATGCAGGGTGTAATGATGTGTGTAGTATTTTTATGCAGGGTGTAATGATGTGTGTAGTATCATTATGCAGGGTGTAATGATGTGGGTAGTATTTTTATTCAGGGTGTAACGATGTGTGTAGTATTTTTTCAGGGTGTAATGATGTGTGTAGTATATTTATGCAGGGTGTAATGATGTGTGTAGTATATTTATGCAGGGTGTAATGATGTGTGTAGTATATTTATGCAGGGTGTAATGATGTGTGTAGTATTTTTATTCAGAGTGTAATGATGTGTGTAGTATTTTTATTCAGGGTGTAATGATGTGTGTAGTATTTTTATGCAGGGTGTAATGATGTGTGTAGTATTGTTATGCAGGGTGTAACGATGTGTGTTGTATTTTTTTCAGGGTGTAACGATGTGTGTAGTATTTTTATGCAGGGTGTAATGATGTGGGTAGTATATTTATGCAGGGTGTAATGATGTGTGTAGTATTTTTATGCAGGGTGTAACGATGTGTGTTGTATTTTTTTCAGGGTGTAACGATGTGTGTAGTATTTTTATGCAGGGTGTAATGATGTGGGTAGTATATTTATGCAGGGTGTAATGATGTGTGTAGTATATTTATGCAGGGTGTAGTGATGTGGGTAGTATTTTTATGCAGGGTGTAATGATGTGTAGTATTTTTATGCAGGGTGTAATGATGTGTGTAGTATTTTTATGCAGGGTGTAATGATGTGTGTAGTATTTTATGCAGGGTGTAATGATGTGTGTAGTATATTTATTCAGGGTGTAATGATGTGGGTAGTATTTTTATTCAGGGTGTAATGATGTGTGTAGTATTTTTATTCAGGGTGTAATGATGTGTGTAGTATTTTTATTCAGGGTGTAATGATGTGGGTAGTATTTTTATGCAGGGTGTAATGATGTGTGTAGTATTTTTATGCAGGGTGTAATGATGTCTGTAGTATTTTTATGCAGGGTGTAAAGATGCCTGTAGTATTTTTATGCAGGGTGTAATGATGTCTGTAGTATTTTTATGCAGGGTGTAATGATGTGGGTAGTATTTTTATTCAGGGTGTAATGATGTGTGTAGTATATTTATGCAGGGTGTAGTGATGTGGGTAGTATTTTTATGCAGGGTGTAATTATGTGTAGTATTTTTATGCAGGGTGTAATGATGTGGGTAGTATTTTTATGCAGGGTGTAATGATGTGGGTAGTATTTTTATGCAGGGTGTAATGATGTGGGTAGTATTTTTATGCAGGGTGTAATGATGTGTGTAGTATTTTTATGTATTTTTATTCAGGGTGTAATGATGTGTGTAGTATTTTTATTCAGGGTGTAATGATGTGGGTAGTATTTTTATGCAGGGTGTAATGATGTGTGTAGTATATTTATTTTAATGATGTGGGTAGTATTTTTATTCAGGGTGTAATGATGTGTGTAGTATTTTTATGCCGGGTGTAATGATGTGTGTAGTATTTTTATTCAGGGTGTAATGATGTGTGTAGTATTTTTATTCAGGGTGTAATGATGTGTGTAGTATTTTTATTCAGGGTGTAATGATGTGTGTAGTATCATTACGCAGGGTGTAATGATGTGGGTAGTATTTTTATTCAGGGTGTACGATGTGTGTAGTATCATTATGCAGGGTGTAATGATGTGTGTAGTATTTTTATGCAGGGTGTAATGATGTGTGTAGTATCATTATGCAGGGTGTAATGATGTGTGTAGTATTTTTAGTCAGGGTGTAATGATGTGTGTAGTATTTTTATGCAGGGTGTAATGATGTGTGTAGTATTTTTATGCAGGGTGTAATGATGTTGGTAGTATTTTTATGCAGGGTGTAATGATGTCTGTAGTATTTTTATGCAGGTTGTAATGATGTGTGTAGTATTTTTATGCAGGGTGTAATGATGTCTGTAGTATTTTTATGCAGCGTGTAATGATGTGTGTAGTATTTTTATGCAGGGTGTAATGATGTTGGTAGTATTTTTATGCAGGGTGTAATGATGTCTGTAGTATTTTTATGCAGGTTGTAATGATGTGTGTAGTATTTTTATGCAGGGTGTAATGATGTCTGTAGTATTTTTATGCAGCGTGTAATGATGTGTGTAGTATTTTTATGCAGGGTGTAATGATGTGTGTAGTATTTTTATGCAGGGTGTAATGATGTGTGTAGTATCATTATGCAGGGTGTAATGATGTGTGTAGTATTTTTATGCAGGGTGTAATGATGTGTGTAGTATCATTATGCAGGGTGTAATGATGTGGGTAGTATTTTTATGCAGGGTGTAATGATGTCTGTAGTATTTTTTTCAGGGTGTAATGATGTGTGTAGTATTTTTATGCAGGGTGTAATGATGTGTGTAGTATTTTTATGCAGGGTGTAATGATGTGTGTAGTATCATTATGCAGGGTGTAATGATGTGGGTAGTATTTTTATTCAGGGTGTAACGATGTGTGTAGTATTTTTTCAGGGTGTAATGATGTGTGTAGTATATTTATGCAGGGTGTAATGATGTGTGTAGTATTTTTATGCAGGGTGTAATGATGTGTGTAGTATTTTTATGCAGGGTGTAATGATGTGTGTAGTATTTTTATTCAGAGTGTAATGATGTGTGTAGTATTTTTATTCAGGGTGTAATGATGTGGGTAGTATTTTTATTCAGGGTGTAACGATGTGTGTAGTATTTTTTCAGGGTGTAATGATGTGTGTAGTATATTTATGCAGGGTGTAATGATGTGTGTAGTATATTTATGCAGGGTGTAATGATGTGTGTAGTATATTTATGCAGGGTGTAATGATGTGTGTAGTATTTTTATTCAGAGTGTAATGATGTGTGTAGTATTTTTATTCAGGGTGTAATGATGTGTGTAGTATTTTTATGCAGGGTGTAATGATGTGTGTAGTATCATTATGCAGGGTGTAATGATGTGTGTAGTATTGTTATGCAGGGTGTAACGATGTGTGTTGTATTTTTTTCAGGGTGTAACGATGTGTGTAGTATTTTTATGCAGGGTGTAATGATGTGGGTTGTATATTTATGCAGGGTGTAATGATGTGTGTAGTATTTTTATGCAGGGTGTAATGATGTCTGTAGTATTTTTATGCAGGGTGTAATGATGTCTGTAGTATTTTTATGCAGGGTGTAAAGATGCCTGTAGTATTTTTATGCAGGGTGTAATGATGTCTGTAGTATTTTTATGCAGGGTGTAATGATGTCTGTAGTATTTTAATGCAGGGTGTAATGATGTCTGTAGTATTTTTATGCAGGGGGTAAAGATGCCTGTAGTATTTTTATGCAGGGTGTAATGATGTCTGTAGTATTTTTATGCAGGGTGTAATGATGTCTGTAGTATTTTTATGCAGGGTGTAATGATGTCTGTAGTATTTTTATTCAGGGTGTAATGATGTGTGTAGTATTTTTATTCAGGGTGTAATGATGTGGGTAGTATTTTTATGCAGGGTGTAATGATGTGTGTAGTATTTTTATGCAGGGTGTAATGATGTCTGTAGTATTTTTATGCAGGGTGTAAAGATGCCTGTAGTATTTTTATGCAGGGTGTAATGATGTCTGTAGTATTTTTATGCAGGGTGTAATGATGTCTGTAGTATTTTAATGCAGGGTGTAATGATGTCTGTAGTATTTTTATGCAGGGGGTAAAGATGCCTGTAGTATTTTTATGCAGGGTGTAATGATGTCTGTAGTATTTTTATGCAGGGTGTAATGATGTCTGTAGTATTTTTATGCAGGGTGTAATGATGTCTGTAGTATTTTTATGCAGGGTGTAATGATGTGTGTAGTATCATTATGCAGGGTGTAATGATGTGTAGTATTTTTATGCAGGGTGTAATGATGTCTGTAGTATTTTTATGCAGGTTGTAATGATGTGTGTAGTGTCATTATGCAGGGTGTAATGATGTGTAGTATTTTTACGCAGGGTGTAATGATGTGTGTAGTATCATTATGCAGGGTGTAATGATGTGTGTAGTATCATTATGCAGGGTGTAATGATGTCTGTAGTATTTTTATGCAGGGTGTAATGATGTGTGTAGTATTTTTATGCAGGGTGTAATGTGTGTAGTATTTTTATGCAGGGTGTAATGATGTGTAGTATTTTTATGCAGGGTGTAATGATGTCTGTAGTATTTTTATGAAAGGTGTAATGATGTGGGTAGTATTTTTATGTAGGGTGTAATGATGTGTGTAGTATTTTTAAGCAGGGTGTAATGATGTGTGTAGTATCATTATGCAGGGTGTAATGATGTGTGTAGTATTTTTATGCATGGTGTAATGATGTGTGTAGTATTTTTATGCAGGGTGTAATGACATCTGTAGTATTTTTATGCAGGGTGCAATGATGTCTGTAGTATTTTTATGCAGGGTGTAATGATGTGTGTAGTATCATTATGCAGGGTGTAATGATGTGTAGTATTTTTATGCAGGGTGTAATGATGTCTGTAGTATTTTTATGCAGGGTGTAATGATGTGTGTAGTATCATTATGCAGGGTGTAATGATGTGTAGTATTTTTATGCAGGGTGTAATGGTGTGTGTAGTATCATTATGCAGGGTGTAATGATGTGTGTAGTATCATTATGCAGGGTGTAATGATGTCTGTAGTATTTTTATGCAGGGTGTAATGTGTGTAGTATTTTTATGCAGGGTGTAATAATGTGTGTAGTATTTTTATGCAGGGTGTAATGATGTGTGTAGTATTTTTATTCAGGGTGTAATGATGTGTGTAGTATTTTTATGCAGGGTGTAATGATGTGTGTAGTATCATTATGCAGGGTGTAATGATGTGTGTAGTATTTTTTATGCAGGGTGTAACGATGTGTGTTGTATTTTTTTCAGGGTGTAAAGATGTGTGTAGTATTTTTATGCAGGGTGTAATGATGTGTGTAGTATTTTTATGCAGGGTGTAATGATGTCTGTAGTATTTTTATGCAGGTTGTAATGATGTGTGTAGTATTTTTATGCAGGGTGTAATAATGTCTGTAGTATTTTATGCAGGGTGTAATGATGTGTGTAGTATTTTATGCAGGGTGTAATGATGTGTGTAGTATATTTATTCAGGGTGTAATGATGTGGGTAGTATTTTTATGCAGGGTGTAATGATGTGTGTAGTATTTTTATTCAGGGTGTAATGATGTGTGTAGTATTTTTATGCAGGGTGTAATGATGTGTGTAGTATCATTATGCAGGGTGTAATGATGTGTGTAGTATTTTTATGCAGGGTGTAACGATGTGTGTTGTATTTTTTTCAGGGTGTAAAGATGTGGGTAGTATATTTATGCAGGGTGTAATGATGTCTGTAGTATTTTTATGCAGGGTGTAATGATGTCTGTAGTATTTTTATGCAGGTTGTAATGATGTGTGTAGTATTTTTATGCAGGGTGTAATAATGTCTGTAGTATTTTATGCAGGGTGTAATGATGTGTGTAGTATTTTATGCAGGGTGTAATGATGTGTGTAGTATATTTATTCAGGGTGTAATGATGTGGGTAGTATTTTTATTCAGGGTGTAATGATGTGTGTAGTATTTTTATTCAGGGTGTAATGATGTGTGTAGTATTTTTATTCAGGGTGTAATGATGTGGGTAGTATTTTTATGCAGGGTGTAATGATGTGTGTAGTATTTTTATGCAGGGTGTAATGATGTCTGTAGTATTTTTATGCAGGGTGTAAAGATGCCTGTAGTATTTTTATGCACGGTGTAATGATGTCTGTAGTATTTTCATGCAGGGTGTAATGATGTCTGTAGTATTTTAATGCAGGATGTAATGATGTCTGTAGTATTTTTATGCAGGGTGTAAAGATGCCTGTAGTATTTTTATGCAGGGTGTAATGATGTCTGTAGTATTTTTATGCAGGGTGTAATGATGTCTGTAGTATTTTTATGCAGGGTGTAATGATGTCTGTAGTATTTTTATGCAGGGTGTAATGATGTGTGTAGTATCATTATGCAGGGTGTAATGATGTGTAGTATTCTTATGCAGGGTGCAATGATGTCTGTAGTATTTTTATGCAGGGTGTAATGATGTGTGTAGTATCATTATGCAGGGTGTAATGATGTGTAGTATTTTTATGCAGGGTGTAATGATGTGTGTAGTATCATTATGCAGGGTGTAATGATGTGTTAGTATCATTATGCAGGGTGTAATGATGTCTGTAGTATTTTTATGCAGGGTGTAATGATGTGTGTAGTATTTTTATGCAGGGTGTAATGTGTGTAGTATTTTTATGCAGGGTGTAATGATGTGTAGTATTTTTATGCAGGGTGTAATGATGTCTGTAGTATTTTTATGAAAGGTGTAATGATGTGGGTAGTATTTTTATGTAGGGTGTAATGATGTGTGTAGTATTTTTATGCAGGGTGTAATGATGTGTGTAGTATCATTATGCAGGGTGTAATGATGTGTGTAGTATTTTTATGCATGGTGTAATGATGTCTGTAGTATTTTTATGCAGGGTGTAATGATGTGTGTAGTATCATTATGCAGGGTGTAATGATGTGTAGTATTTTTATGCAGGGTGTAATGGTGTGTGTAGTATCATTATGCAGGGTGTAATGTGTGTAGTATTTTTATGCAAGGTGTAATGATGTGTGTAGTATTTTTATGCAGGGTGTAATGATGTGTGTAGTATCATTATGCAGGGTGTAACGATGTGTGTTGTATTTTTTTCAGGGTGTAACGGTGTGTGTAGTATTTTTATGCAGGTTGTAATGATGTGTGTAGTATTTTTATGCAGGGTGTAATAATGTCTGTAGTATTTTATGCAGGGTGTAATGATGTGTGTAGTATTTTATGCAGGGTGTAATGATGTGTGTAGTATATTTATTCAGGGTGTAATGATGTGGGTAGTATTTTTATGCAGGGTGTAATGATGTGTGTAGTATTTTTATTCAGGGTGTAATGATGTGTGTAGTATTTTTATGCAGGGTGTAATGATGTGTGTAGTATCATTATGCAGGGTGTAATGATGTGTGTAGTATTTTTATGCAGGGTGTAACGATGTGTGTTGTATTTTTTTCAGGGTGTAAAGATGTGGGTAGTATATTTATGCAGGGTGTAATGATGTCTGTAGTATTTTTATGCAGGGTGTAATGATGTCTGTAGTATTTTTATGCAGGGTGTAATGATGTGTGTAGTATTTTTATGCAGGGTGTAATGTGTGTAGTATTTTTATGCAGGGTGTAATGATGTGTAGTATTTTTATGCAGGGTGTAATGATGTCTGTAGTATTTTTATGAAAAGGTGTAATGATGTGGGTAGTATTTTTATGTAGGGTGTAATGATGTGTGTAGTATTTTTAAGCAGGGTGTAATGATGTGTGTGTATCATTATGCAGGGTGTAATGATGTGTGTAGTATTTTTATGCATGGTGTAATGATGTGTGTAGTATTTTTATGCAGGGTGTAATGACATCTGTAGTATTTTTATGCAGGGTGCAATGATGTCTGTAGTATTTTTATGCAGGGTGTAATGATGTGTGTAGTATCATTATGCAGGGTGTAATGATGTGTAGTATTTTTATGCAGGGTGTAATGATGTCTGTAGTATTTTTATGCAGGGTGTAATGATGTGTGTAGTATCATTATGCAGGGTGTAATGATGTGTAGTATTTTTATGCAGGGTGTAATGGTGTTTAGTATCATTATGCAGGGTGTAATGATGTGTGTAGTATCATTATGCAGGGTGTAATGATGTCTGTAGTATTTTTATGCAGGGTGTAATGTGTGTAGTATTTTTATGCAGGGTGTAATAATGTGTGTAGTATTTTTATGCAGGGTGTAATGATGTGTGTAGTATTTTTATTCAGGGTGTAATGATGTGTGTAGTATTTTTATGCAGGGTGTAATGATGTGTAGTATCATTATGCAGGGTGTAATGATGTGTGTAGTATTTTTATGCAGGGTGTAACGATGTGTGTTGTATTTTTTCAGGGTGTAAAGATGTGTGTAGTATTTTTATAAGGGTGTAATGATGTGTGTAGTATTTTTATGCAGGGTGTAATGATGTCTGTAGTATTTTTATGCAGGTTGTAATGATGTGTGTAGTATTTTTATGCAGGGTGTAATAATGTATAGTATTTTATGCAGGGTGTAATGATGTGTGTAGTATTTTATGCAGGGTGTAATGATGTGTGTAGTATATTTATTCAGGGTGTAATGATGTGGGTAGTATTTTTATGCAGGGTGTAATGATGTGTGTAGTATTTTTATTCAGGGTGTAATGATGTGTGTAGTATTTTTATGCAGGGTGTAATGATGTGTGTAGTATCATTATGCAGGGTGTAATGATGTGTGTAGTATTTTTATGCAGGGTGTAACGATGTGTGTTGTATTTTTTTCAGGGTGTAAAGATGTGGGTAGTATATTTATGCAGGGTGTAATGATGTCTGTAGTATTTTTATGCAGGGTGTAATGATGTCTGTAGTATTTTTATGCAGGTTGTAATGATGTGTGTAGTATTTTTATGCAGGGTGTAATAATGTCTGTAGTATTTTATTCAGGGTGTAATGATGTGTGTAGTATTTTATTCAGGGTGTAATGATGTGTGTAGTATATTTATTCAGGGTGTAATGATGTGGGTAGTATTTTTATTCAGGGTGTAATGATGTGTGTAGTATTTTTATTCAGGGTGTAATGATGTGTGTAGTATTTTTATTCAGGGTGTAATGATGTGGGTAGTATTTTTATGCAGGGTGTAATGATGTGTGTAGTATTTTTATGCAGGGTGTAATGATGTCTGTAGTATTTTTATGCAGGGTGTAAAGATGCCTGTAGTATTTTTATGCAGGGTGTAATGATGTCTGTAGTATTTTCATGCAGGGTGTAATGATGTCTGTAGTATTTTAATGCAGGATGTAATGATGTCTGTAGTATTTTTATGCAGGGTGTAAAGATGCCTGTAGTATTTTTATGCAGGGTGTAATGATGTCTGTAGTATTTTTATGCAGGGTGTAATGATGTCTGTAGTATTTTTATGCAGGGTGTAATGATGTCTGTAGTATTTTTATGCAGGGTGTAATGATGTGTGTAGTATCATTATGCAGGGTGTAATGATGTGTAGTATTCTTATGCAGGGTGCAATGATGTCTGTAGTATTTTTATGCAGGGTGTAATGATGTGTGTAGTATCATTATGCAGGGTGTAATGATGTGTAGTATTTTTATGCAGGGTGTAATGATGTGTGTAGTATCATTATGCAGGGTGTAATGATGTGTGTAGTATCATTATGCAGGGTGTAATGATGTCTGTAGTATTTTTATGCAGGGTGTAATGATGTGTGTAGTATTTTTATGCAGGGTGTAATGTGTGTAGTATTTTTATGCAGGGTGTAATGATGTGTAGTATTTTTATGCAGGGTGTAATGATGTCTGTAGTATTTTTATGAAAGGTGTAATGATGTGGGTAGTATTTTTATGTAGGGTGTAATGATGTGTGTAGTATTTTTATGCAGGGTGTAATGATGTGTGTAGTATCATTATGCAGGGTGTAATGATGTGTGTAGTATTTTTATGCATGGTGTAATGATGTCTGTAGTATTTTTATGCAGGGTGTAATGATGTGTGTAGTATCATTATGCAGGGTGTAATGATGTGTAGTATTTTTATGCAGGGTGTAATGGTGTGTGTAGTATCATTATGCAGGGTGTAATGTGTGTAGTATTTTTATGCAAGGTGTAATGATGTGTGTAGTATTTTTATGCAGGGTGTAATGATGTGTGTAGTATCATTATGCAGGGTGTAACGATGTGTGTTGTATTTTTTTCAGGGTGTAACGGTGTGTGTAGTATTTTTATGCAGGTTGTAATGATGTGTGTAGTATTTTTATGCAGGGTGTAATAATGTCTGTAGTATTTTATGCAGGGTGTAATGATGTGTGTAGTATTTTATGCAGGGTGTAATGATGTGTGTAGTATATTTATTCAGGGTGTAATGATGTGGGTAGTATTTTTATGCAGGGTGTAATGATGTGTGTAGTATTTTTATTCAGGGTGTAATGATGTGTGTAGTATTTTTATGCAGGGTGTAATGATGTGTAGTATCATTTGCAGGGTGTAATGATGTGTGTAGTATTTTTATGCAGGGTGTAACGATGTGTGTTGTATTTTTTTCAGGGTGTAAAGATGTGGGTAGTATATTTATGCAGGGTGTAATGATGTCTGTAGTATTTTTATGCAGGGTGTAATGATGTCTGTAGTATTTTTATGCAGGTTGTAATGATGTGTGTAGTATTTTTATGCAGGGTGTAATAATGTCTGTAGTATTTTATGCAGGGTGTAATGATGTGTGTAGTATTTTATGCAGGGTGTAATGATGTGTGTAGTATATTTATTCAGGGTGTAATGATGTCTGTAGTATTTTTATGCAGGGTGTAAAGATGCCTGTAGTATTTTTATGCAGGGTGTAATGATGTCTGTAGTATTTTTATGCAGGGTGTAATGATGTCTGTAGTATTTTTATGCAGGGTGTAATGATGTCTGTAGTATTTTTATGCAGGGTGTAATGATGTGTGTAGTATCATTATGCAGGGTGTAATGATGTGTAGTATTCTTATGCAGGGTGCAATGATGTCTGTAGTATTTTTATGCAGGGTGTAATGATGTGTGTAGTATCATTATGCAGGGTGTAATGATGTGTAGTATTTTTATGCAGGGTGTAATGATGTGTGTAGTATCATTATGCAGGGTGTAATGATGTGTGTAGTATCATTATGCAGGGTGTAATGATGTCTGTAGTATTTTTATGCAGGGTGTAATGATGTGTGTAGTATTTTTATGCAGGGTGTAATGTGTGTAGTATTTTTATGCAGGGTGTAATGATGTGTAGTATTTTTATGCAGGGTGTAATGATGTCTGTAGTATTTTTATGAAAGGTGTAATGATGTGGGTAGTATTTTTATGTAGGGTGTAATGATGTGTGTAGTATTTTTATGCAGGGTGTAATGATGTGTGTAGTATCATTATGCAGGGTGTAATGATGTGTGTAGTATTTTTATGCATGGTGTAATGATGTCTGTAGTATTTTTATGCAGGGTGTAATGATGTGTGTAGTATCATTATGCAGGGTGTAATGATGTGTAGTATTTTTATGCAGGGTGTAATGGTGTGTGTAGTATCATTATGCAGGGTGTAATGTGTGTAGTATTTTTATGCAAGGTGTAATGATGTATGTAGTATTTTTATGCAGGGTGTAATGATGTGTGTAGTATCATTATGCAGGGTGTAACGATGTGTGTTGTATTTTTTTCAGGGTGTAACGATGTGTGTAGTATTTTTATGCAGGGTGTAATGATGTGGGTAGTATATTTATGCAGGGTGTAATGATGTGTGTAGTATTTTTATGCAGGGTGTAATGATGTGTGTAGTATTTTTATGCAGGGTGTAATGATGTGTGTAGTATTTTTATGCAGGGTGTAATGATGTGTGTAGTATTTTTATGCAGGGTGTAATGATGTGTGTAGTATTTTTATGCAGGGTGTAATGATGTGTGTAGTATTTTTATGCAGGGTGTAATGATGTGTGTAGTATCATTATGCAGGGTGTAATGATGTGTGTAGTATTTTTATGCAGGGTGTAACGATGTGGGTAGTATATTTATGCAGGGTGTAATGATGTGTGTAGTATTTTTATGCAGGGTGTAATGATGTGTGTAGTATTTTTATGCAGGGTGTAATGATGTGTGTAGTATTTTTATGCAGGGTGTAATGATGTGGGTAGTATATTTATGCAGGGTGTAATGATGTGTGTAGTATTTTTATGCAGGGTGTAATGATGTGTGTAGTATTTTTATGCAGGGTGTAATGATGTGTGTAGTATTTTTATGCAGGGTGTAATGATGTGTGTAGTATATTTATGCAGGGTGTAATGATGTGTGTAGTATTTTTATGCAGGGTGTAATGTGTGTAGTATTTTTATGCAGGGTGTAATGTGTGTAGTATTTTTATGCAGGGTGTAATGATGTGTAGTATTTTTATGCAGGGTGTAATGATGCCTGTAGTATTTTTATGAAAGGTGTAATGATGTGGGTAGTATTTTTATGTAGGGTGTAATGATGTGTGTAGTATTTTTATGCAGGGTGTAATGATGTGTGTAGTATATTTATGCATGGTGTAATGATGTCTGTAGTATTTTTATGCAGGGTGTAATGATGTCTGTAGTATTTTTATGCAGGGTGTAATGATGTCTGTAGTATTTTTATGCAGGGTGTAATGATGTGTGTAGTATCATTATGCAGGGTGTAATGATGTGTGTAGTATTTTTATGCAGGGTGTAACGATGTGTGTTGTATTTTTATCAGGGTGTAAAGATGTGGGTAGTATATTTATGCAGGGTGTAATGATGTGTGTAGTATTTTTATGCAGGGTGTAATGATGTCTGTAGTATTTGTATGCAGGTTGTAATGATGTGGGTAGTATTTTTATTCAGGGTGTAATGATGTGTGTAGTATTTTTATTCAGGGTGTAATGATGTGTGTAGTATTTTTATTCAGGGTGTAATGATGTGGGTAGTATTTTTATGCAGGGTGTAATGATGTGTGTAGTATTTTTATGCAGGGTGTAATGATGTCTGTAGTATTTTTATGCAGGGTGTAAAGATGCCTGTAGTATTTTTATGCAGGGTGTAATGATGTCTGTAGTATTTTTATGCAGGGTGTAATGATGTCTGTAGTATTTTTATGCAGGGTGTAATGATGTGTGTAGTATCATTATGCAGGGTGTAATGATGTGTAGTATTTTTATGCAGGGTGCAATGATGTCTGTAGTATTTTTATGCAGGGTGTAATGATGTGTGTAGTATCATTATGCAGGGTGTAATGATGTGTAGTATTTTTATGCAGGGTGTAATGATGTGTGTAGTATCATTATGCAGGGTGTAATGATGTGTGTAGTATCATTATGCAGGGTGTAATGATGTCTGTAGTATTTTTATGCAGGGTGTAATGATGTGTGTAGTATTTTTATGCAGGGTGTAATGTGTGTAGTATTTTTATGCAGGGTGTAATGATGTGTAGTATTTTTATGCAGGGTGTAATGATGTCTGTAGTATTTTTATGAAAGGTGTAATGATGTGGGTAGTATTTTTATGTAGGGTGTAATGATGTGTGTAGTATTTTTATGCAGGGTGTAATGATGTGTGTAGTATCATTATGCAGGGTGTAATGATGTGTGTAGTATTTTTATGCATGGTGTAATGATGTCTGTAGTATTTTTATGCAGGGTGTAATGATGTGTGTAGTATCATTATGCAGGGTGTAATGATGTGTAGTATTTTTATGCAGGGTGTAATGGTGTGTGTAGTATCATTATGCAGGGTGTAATGTGTGTAGTATTTTTATGCAAGGTGTAATGATGTGTGTAGTATTTTTATGCAGGGTGTAATGATGTGTGTAGTATCATTATGCAGGGTGTAATGATGTGTGTAGTATATTTATGCAGGGTGTAATGATGTGTGTAGTATTTTTATGCAGGGTGTAATGATGTGTGTAGTATTTTTATGCAGGGTGTAATGATGTGTGTAGTATATTTATGCAGGGTGTAATGATGTGTGTAGTATTTTTATGCAGGGTGTAATGATGTGTGTAGTATTTTTATGCAGGGTGTAATGTGTGTAGTATTTTTATGCAGGGTGTAATGATGTGTGTAGTATATTTATGCATGGTGTAATGATGTCTGTAGTATTTTTATGCAGGGTGTAATGATGTCTGTAGTATTTTTATGCAGGGTGTAATGATGTCTGTAGTATTTTTATGCAGGGTGTAATGATGTCTGTAGTATTTTTATGCAGGGTGTAATGATGTCTGTAGTATTTTTATGCAGGTTGTAATGATGTCTGTAGTATTTTTATGCAGGGTGTAATGATGTGTGTAGTATTTTTATGCAGGTTGTAATGATGTCTGTAGTATTTTTATGCAGGGTGTAATGATGTGTGTAGTATCATTATGCAGGGTGTAATGATGTGTAGTATTTTTAAGCAGGGTGTAATGATGTCTGTAGTATTTTTATGCAGGGTGTAATGATGTGTAGTATTTTTATGCAGGGTGTAATGATGTGTGTAGTATATTTATGCATGGTGTAATGATGTCTGTAGTATTTTTATGCAGGGTGTAATGATGTCTGTAGTATTTTTATGCAGGGTGTAATGATGTCTGTAGTATTTTTATGCAGGGTGTAATGATGTCTGTAGTATTTTTATGCAGGGTGTAATGATGTCTGTAGTATTTTTATGCAGGTTGTAATGATGTCTGTAGTATTTTTATGCAGGGTGTAATGATGTGTGTAGTATTTTTATGCAGGTTGTAATGATGTCTGTAGTATTTTTATGCAGGGTGTAATGATGTGTGTAGTATCATTATGCAGGGTGTAATGATGTGTAGTATTTTTATGCAGGGTGTAATGATGTCTGTAGTATTTTTATGCAGGGTGTAATGATGTGTAGTATTTTTATGCAGGGTGTAATGATGTCTGTAGTATTTTTATGCAGGGTGTAATGATGTCTGTAGTATTTTTATGCAGGGTGTAATGATGTCTGTAGTATTTTTATGCAGGTTGTAATGATGTCTGTAGTATTTTTATGCAGGGTGTAATGATGTGTGTAGTATCATTATGCAGGGTGTAATGATGTGTGTAGTATTTTTATGCAGGTTGTAATGATGTCTGTAGTATTTTTATGCAGGGTGTAATGATGTGTGTAGTATTTTTATTCAGGGTGTAATGATGTGTGTAGTATTTTTATGCAGGGTGTAATGATGTGTGTAGTATCATTATGCAGGGTGTAATGATGTGTGTAGTATTTTTATGCAGGGTGTAACGATGTGTGTTGTATTTTTATCAGGGTGTAAAGATGTGGGTAGTATATTTATGCAGGGTGTAATGATGTGTGTAGTATTTTTATGCAGGGTGTAATGATGTCTGTAGTATTTGTATGCAGGTTGTAATGATGTGGGTAGTATTTTTATTCAGGGTGTAATGATGTGTGTAGTATTTTTATTCAGGGTGTAATGATGTGTGTAGTATTTTTATTCAGGGTGTAATGATGTGGGTAGTATTTTTATGCAGGGTGTAATGATGTGTGTAGTATTTTTATGCAGGGTGTAATGATGTCTGTAGTATTTTTATGCAGGGTGTAAAGATGCCTGTAGTATTTTTATGCAGGGTGTAATGATGTCTGTAGTATTTTCATGCAGGGTGTAATGATGTCTGTAGTATTTTAATGCAGGGTGTAATGATGTCTGTAGTATTTTTATGCAGGGTGTAAAGATGCCTGTAGTATTTTTATGCAGGGTGTAATGATGTCTGTAGTATTTTTATGCAGGGTGTAATGATGTCTGTAGTATTTTTATGCAGGGTGTAATGATGTCTGTAGTATTTTTATGCAGGGTGTAATGATGTGTGTAGTATCATTATGCAGGGTGTAATGATGTGTAGTATTTTTATGCAGGGTGCAATGATGTCTGTAGTATTTTTATGCAGGGTGTAATGATGTGTGTAGTATCATTATGCAGGGTGTAATGATGTGTAGTATTTTTATGCAGGGTGTAATGATGTGTGTAGTATCATTATGCAGGGTGTAATGATGTGTGTAGTATCATTATGCAGGGTGTAATGATGTCTGTAGTATTTTTATGCAGGGTGTAATGATGTGTGTAGTATTTTTATGCAGGGTGTAATGTGTGTAGTATTTTTATGCAGGGTGTAATGATGTGTAGTATTTTTATGCAGGGTGTAATGATGTCTGTAGTATTTTTATGAAAGGTGTAATGATGTGGGTAGTATTTTTATGTAGGGTGTAATGATGTGTGTAGTATTTTTATGCAGGGTGTAATGATGTGTGTAGTATCATTATGCAGGGTGTAATGATGTGTGTAGTATTTTTATGCATGGTGTAATGATGTCTGTAGTATTTTTATGCAGGGTGTAATGATGTGTGTAGTATCATTATGCAGGGGTGTAATGATGTGTAGTATTTTTATGCAGGGTGTAATGGTGTGTGTAGTATCATTATGCAGGGTGTAATGTGTGTAGTATTTTTATGCAAGGTGTAATGATGTGTGTAGTATTTTTATGCAGGGTGTAATGATGTGTGTAGTATCATTATGCAGGGTGTAATGATGTGTGTAGTATATTTATGCAGGGTGTAATGATGTGTGTAGTATTTTTATGCAGGGTGTAATGATGTGTGTAGTATTTTTATGCAGGGTGTAATGATGTGTGTAGTATATTTATGCAGGGTGTAATGATGTGTAGTATTTTTATGCAGGGTGTAATGATGTGTGTAGTATTTTTATGCAGGGTGTAATGTGTGTAGTATTTTTATGCAGGGTGTAATGATGTGTGTAGTATATTTATGCATGGTGTAATGATGTCTGTAGTATTTTTATGCAGGGTGTAATGATGTCTGTAGTATTTTTATGCAGGGTGTAATGATGTCTGTAGTATTTTTATGCAGGGTGTAATGATGTCTGTAGTATTTTTATGCAGGGTGTAATGATGTCTGTAGTATTTTTATGCAGGTTGTAATGATGTCTGTAGTATTTTTATGCAGGGTGTAATGATGTGTGTAGTATTTTTATGCAGGTTGTAATGATGTCTGTAGTATTTTTATGCAGGGTGTAATGATGTGTGTAGTATCATTATGCAGGGTGTAATGATGTGTAGTATTTTTAAGCAGGGTGTAATGATGTCTGTAGTATTTCTATGCAGGGTGTAATGATGTGTAGTATTTTTATGCAGGGTGTAATGATGTGTGTAGTATATTTATGCATGGTGTAATGATGTCTGTAGTATTTTTATGCAGGGTGTAATGATGTCTGTAGTATTTTTATGCAGGGTGTAATGATGTCTGTAGTATTTTTATGCAGGGTGTAATGATGTCTGTAGTATTTTTATGCAGGGTGTAATGATGTCTGTAGTATTTTTATGCAGGTTGTAATGATGTCTGTAGTATTTTTATGCAGGGTGTAATGATGTGTGTAGTATTTTTATGCAGGTTGTAATGATGTCTGTAGTATTTTTATGCAGGGTGTAATGATGTGTGTAGTATCATTATGCAGGGTGTAATGATGTGTAGTATTTTTATGCAGGGTGTAATGATGTCTGTAGTATTTTTATGCAGGGTGTAATGATGTGTAGTATTTTATGCAGGGTGTAATGATGTCTGTAGTATTTTTATGCAGGGTGTAATGATGTCTGTAGTATTTTTATGCAGGGTGTAATGATGTCTGTAGTATTTTTATGCAGGTTGTAATGATGTCTGTAGTATTTTTATGCAGGGTGTAATGATGTGTGTAGTATCATTATGCAGGGTGTAATGATGTGTGTAGTATTTTTATGCAGGTTGTAATGATGTCTGTAGTATTTTTATGCAGGGTGTAATGATGTGTGTAGTATCATTATGCAGGGTGTAATGATGTGTAGAATTTTTATGCAGGGTGTAATGATGTGTGTAGTATTTTTATGCAGGGTGTAATGATGTCTGTAGTATTTTTATGCAGGGTGTAATGATGTGTGTAGTATCATTATGCAGGGTGTAATGATGTGTAGTATTTTTATGCAGGGTGTAATGATGTCTGTAGTATTTTTATGCAGGGTGTAATGATGTCTGTAGTATTTTTATGCAGGGTGTAATGATGTCTGTAGTATTTTTATGCAGGGTGTAATGATGTCTGTAGTATTTTTATGCAGGTTGTAATGATGTCTGTAGTATTTTTATGCAGGGTGTAATGATGTGTGTAGTATTTTTATGCAGGTTGTAATGATGTCTGTAGTATTTTTATGCAGGGTGTAATGATGTGTGTAGTATCATTATGCAGGGTGTAATGATGTGTAGTATTTTTATGCAGGGTGTAATGATGTCTGTAGTATTTTTATGCAGGGTGTAATGATGTGTAGTATTTTTATGCAGGGTGTAATGATGTCTGTAGTATTTTTATGCAGGGTGTAATGATGTCTGTAGTATTTTTATGCAGGGTGTAATGATGTCTGTAGTATTTTTATGCAGGTTGTAATGATGTCTGTAGTATTTTTATGCAGGGTGTAATGATGTCTGTAGTATTTTTATGCAGGTTGTAATGATGTCTGTAGTATTTTTATGCAGGGTGTAATGATGTGTGTAGTATCATTATGCAGGGTGTAATGATGTGTAGTATTTTTATGCAGGGTGTAATGATGTCTGTAGTATTTTTATGCAGGGTGTAATGATGTGTGTAGTATCATTATGCAGGGTGTAATGATGTCTGTAGTATTTTTATGCAGGGTGTAATGATGTGTGTAGTATTTTTATGCCGGGTGTAATGATGTGTGTAGTATTTTTATGCCGGGTGTAATGTGTGTAGTATTTTTATGCAGGGTGTAATGATGTGTAGGATTTTTATGCAGGGTGTAATGATGTCTGTAGTATTTTTATGAAAGGTGTAATGATGTGGGTAGTATTTTTACGTAGCGTGTAATGATGTGTGTAGTATTTTTATGCAGGGTGTAATGATGTGTGTAGTATCATTATGCAGGGTGTAATGATGTGTGTAGTATTTTTATGCATGGTGTAATGATGTGTGTAGTATTTTTATGCAGGGTGTAATGATATCTGTAGTATTTTTATGCAGGGTGCAATGATGTCTGTAGTATTTTTATGCAGGGTGTAATGATGTGTGTAGTATCATTATGCAGGGTGTAATGATGTGTAGTATTTTTATGCAGGGTGTAATGATGTCTGTAGTATTTTTATGCAGGGTGTAATGATGTGTGTAGTATCATTATGCAGGGTGTAATGATGTGTGTAGTATCATTATGCAGGGTGTAATGATGTGTAGTATTTTTATGCAGGGTGTAATGGTGTGTGTAGTATCATTATGCAGGGTGTAATGATGTGTGTAGTATCATTATGCAGGGTGTAATGATGTGTGTAGTATTTTTATGCAGGGTGTAACGATGTGTGTTGTATTTTTTTCAGGGTGTAACGATGTGTGTAGTATTTTTATGCAGGGTGTAATGATGTGGGTAGTATATTTATGCAGGGTGTAATGATGTGTGTAGTATTTTTATGCAGGGTGTAATGATGTGTGTAGTATTTTTATGCAGGGTGTAATGATGTGTGTAGTATTTTTATGCAGGGTGTAATGATGTGTGTAGTATTTTTATGCAGGGTGTAATGATGTGTGTAGTATTTTATGCAGGGTGTAATGATGTGTGTAGTATTTTTATGCAGGGTGTAATGATGTGTGTAGTATCATTATGCAGGGTGTAATGATGTGTGTAGTATTTTTATGCAGGGTGTAACAATGTGGGTAGTATATTTATGCAGGGTGTAATGATGTGTGTAGTATTTTTATGCAGGGTGTAATGATGTGTGTAGTATTTTTATGCAGGGTGTAATGATGTGTGTAGTATTTTTATGCAGGGTGTAATGATGTGGGTAGTATATTTATGCAGGGTGTAATGATGTGTGTAGTATTTTTATGCAGGGTGTAATGATTTGTGTAGTATTTTTATGCAGGGTGTAATGATGTGTGTAGTATTTTTATGCAGGGTGTAATGATGTGTGTAGTATATTTATGCAGGGTGTAATGATGTGTGTAGTATTTTTATGCAGGGTGTAATGATGTGTGTAGTATTTTTATGCAGGGTGTAATGTGTGTAGTATTTTTATGCAGGGTGTAATGATGTGTAGTATTTTTATGCAGGGTGTAATGATGCCTGTAGTATTTTTATGAAAGGTGTAATGATGTGGGTAGTATTTTTATGTAGGGTGTAATGATGTGTGTAGTATTTTTATGCAGGGTGTAATGATGTGTGTAGTATATTTATGCATGGTGTAATGATGTCTGTAGTATTTTTATGCAGGGTGTAATGATGTCTGTAGTATTTTTATGCAGGGTGTAATGATGTCTGTAGTATTTTTATGCAGGGTGTAATGATGTCTGTAGTATTTTTATGCAGGGTGTAATGATGTCTGTAGTATTTTTATGCAGGTTGTAATGATGTCTGTAGTAGTTTTATGCAGGGTGTAATGATGTGTGTAGTATCATTATGCAGGGTGTAATGATGTGTAGTATTTATATGCAGGGTGTAATGATGTCTGTAGTATTTTTATGCAGGGTGTAATGATGTGTGTAGTATCATTATGCAGGGTGTAATGATGTCTGTAGTATTTTTATGCAGGGTGTAATGATGTGTGTAGTATTTTTATGCCGGGTGTAATGATGTGTGTAGTATTTTTATACCGGGTGTAATGTGTGTAGTATTTTTATGCAGGGTGTAATGATGTGTAGTATTTTTATGCAGGGTGTAATGATGTCTGTAGTATTTTTATGAAAGGTGTAATGATGTGGGTAGTATTTTTATGTAGGGTGTAATGATGTGTGTAGTATTTTTATGCAGGGTGTAATGATGTGTGTAGTATCATTATGCAGGGTGTAATGATGTGTGTAGTATTTTTATGCATGGTGTAATGATGTGTGTAGTATTTTTATGCAGGGTGTAATGATATCTAGTATTTTTATGCAGGGTGCAATGATGTCTGTAGTATTTTTATGCAGGGTGTAATGATGTGTGTAGTATCATTATGCAGGGTGTAATGATGTGTAGTATTTTTATGCAGGGTGTAATGATGTCTGTAGTATTTTTATGCAGGGTGTAATGATGTGTGTAGTATCATTATGCAGGGTGTAATGATGTGTAGTATTTTTATGCAGGGTGTAATGGTGTGTGTAGTATCATTATGCAGGGTGTAATGATGTGTGTAGTATCATTATGCAGGGTGTAATGATGTCTGTAGTTTTTTATGCAGGGTGTAATGTGTGTAGTATTTTTATGCAGGGTGTAATGATGTGTGTAGTATTTTTATGCAGGGTGTAATGATGTGTGTAGTATTTTTATTCAGGGTGTAATGATGTGTGTAGTATTTTTATGCAGGGTGTAATGATGTGTGTAGTATCATTATGCAGGGTGTAATGATGTGTGTAGTATTTTTATGCAGGGTGTAACGATGTGTGTTGTATTTTTTTCAGGGTGTAACGATGTGTGTAGTATTTTTATGCAGGGTGTAATGATGTGGGTAGTATATTTATGCAGGGTGTAATGATGTGTGTAGTATTTTTATGCAGGGTGTAATGATGTCTGTAGTATTTTTATGCAGATTGTAATGATGTGTGTAGTATTTTTATGCAGGGTGTAATAATGTCTGTAGTATTTTATGCAGGGTGTAATGATGTGTGTAGTATATTTATGCAGGGTGTAATGATGTGTGTAGTATATTTATGCAGGGTGTAGTGATGTGGGTAGTATTTTTATGCAGGGTGTAATGATGTGTAGTATTTTTATGCAGGGTGTAATGATGTGTGTAGTATTTTTATGCAGGGTGTAATGATGTGTGTAGTATTTTATGCAGGGTGTAATGATGTGTGTAGTATATTTATTCAGGGTGTAATGATGTGGGTAGTATTTTTATTCAGGGTGTAATGATGTGTGTAGTATTTTTATTCAGGGTGTAATGATGTGTGTAGTATTTTTATTCAGGGTGTAATGATGTGGGTAGTATTTTTATGCAGGGTGTAATGATGTGTGTAGTATTTTTATGCAGGGTGTAATGATGTCTGTAGTATTTTTATGCAGGGTGTAAAGATGCCTGTAGTATTTTTATGCAGGGTGTAATGATGTCTGTAGTATTTTTATGCAGGGTGTAATGATGTCTGTAGTATTTTTATGCAGGGTGTAAAGATGCCTGTAGTATTTTTATGCAGGGTGTAATGATGTCTGTAGTATTTTTATGCAGGGTGTAATGATGTGTGTAGTATCATTATGCAGGGTGTAATGATGTGTAGTATTTTTATGCAGGGTGTAAAGATGCCTGTAGTATTTTTATGCAGGGTGTAATGATGTCTGTAGTATTTTTATGCAGGGTGTAATGATGTGTGTAGTATCATTATGCAGGGTGTAATGATGTGTAGTATTTTTATGCAGGGTGTAATGATGTCTGTAGTATTTTTATGCAGGGTGTAATGATGTGTGTAGTATCATTATGCAGGGTGTAATGATGTGTAGTATTTTTATGCAGGGTGTAATGATGTGTGTAGTATCATTATGCAGGGTGTAATGATGTGTGTAGTATCATTATGCAGGGTGTAATGATGTCTGTAGTATTTTTATGCAGGGTGTAATGATGTGTGTAGTATTTTTATGCAGGGTGTAATGTGTGTAGTATTTTTATGCAGGGTGTAATGATGTGTAGTATTTTTATGCAGGGTGTAATGATGTCTGTAGTATTTTTATGAAAGGTGTAATGATGTGGGTAGTATTTTTATGTAGGGTGTAATGATGTGTGTAGTATTTTTATGCAGGGTGTAATGATGTGTGTAGTATCATTATGCAGGGTGTAATGATGTGTGTAGTATTTTTATGCATGGTGTAATGATGTGTGTAGTATTTTTATGCAGGGTGTAATGATATCTGTAGTATTTTTATGCAGGGTGCAATGATGTCTGTAGTATTTTTATGCAGGGTGTAATGATGTGTGTAGTATCATTATGCAGGGTGTAATGATGTGTAGTATTTTTATGCAGGGTGTAATGATGTCTGTAGTATTTTTATGCAGGGTGTAATGTTGTGTGTAGTATCATTATGCAGGGTGTAATGATGTGTAGTATTTTTATGCAGGGTGTAATGGTGTGTGTAGTATCATTATGCAGGGTGTAATGATGTGTGTAGTATTTTTATGCAGGGTGTAATGATGTGTGTAGTATTTTTATGCAGGGTGTAATGATGTGTGTAGTATTTTTATGCAGGGTGTAATGATGTGTGTAGTATTTTTATGCAGGGTGTAATGATGTGTGTAGTATCATTATGCAGGGTGTAATTATGTGTGTAGTATTTTTATGCAGGGTGTAACGATGTGTGTTGTATTTTTTTCAGGGTGTAACGATGTGTGTAGTATTTTATGCAGGGTGTAATGATGTGGGTAGTATATTTATGCAGGGTGTAATGATGTGTGTAGTATTTTTATGCAGGGTGTAATGATGTGTGTAGTATTTTTATGCAGGGTGTAATGATGTGTGTAGTATTTTTATGCAGGGTGTAATGATGTGTGTAGTATATTTATGCAGGGTGTAATGATGTGTGTAGTATTTTTATGCAGGGTGTAATGATGTGTGTAGTATTTTTATGCAGGGTGTAATGATGTGTGTAGTATTTTTATGCAGGGTGTAATGATGTGGGTAGTATATTTATGCAGGGTGTAATGATGTGTGTAGTATTTTTATGCAGGGTGTAATGATTTGTGTAGTATTTTTATGCAGGGTGTAATGATGTGTGTAGTATTTTTATGCAGGGTGTAATGATGTGTGTAGTATATTTATGCAGGGTGTAATGATGTGTGTAGTATTTTTATGCAGGGTGTAATGATGTGTGTAGTATTTTTATGCAGGGTGTAATGTGTGTAGTATTTTTATGCAGGGTGTAATGATGTGTAGTATTTTTATGCAGGGTGTAATGATGCCTGTAGTATTTTTATGAAAGGTGTAATGATGTGGGTAGTATTTTTATGTAGGGTGTAATGATGTGTGTAGTATTTTTATGCAGGGTGTAATGATGTGTGTAGTATATTTATGCATGGTGTAATGATGTCTGTAGTATTTTTATGCAGGGTGTAATGATGTCTGTAGTATTTTTATGCAGGGTGTAATGATGTCTGTAGTATTTTTATGCAGGGTGTAATGATGTCTGTAGTATTTTTATGCAGGGTGTAATGATGTCTGTAGTATTTTTATGCAGGTTGTAATGATGTCTGTAGTATTTTTATGCAGGGTGTAATGATGTGTGTAGTATCATTATGCAGGGTGTAATGATGTGTAGTATTTTTATGCAGGGTGTAATGATGTCTGTAGTATTTTTATGCAGGGTGTAATGATGTGTGTAGTATCATTATGCAGGGTGTAATGATGTCTGTAGTATTTTTATGCAGGGTGTAATGATGTGTGTAGTATTTTTATGCGGGTGTAATGATGTGTGTAGTATTTTTATGCCGGGTGTAATGTGTGTAGTATTTTTATGCAGGGTGTAATGATGTGTAGTATTTTTATGCAGGGTGTAATGATGTCTGTAGTATTTTTATGAAAGGTGTAATGATGTGGGTAGTATTTTTATGTAGGGTGTAATGATGTGTGTAGTATTTTTATGCAGGGTGTAATGATGTGTGTAGTATCATTATGCAGGGTGTAATGATGTGTGTAGTATTTTTATGCATGGTGTAATGATGTGTGTAGTATTTTTATGCAGGGTGTAATGATATCTAGTATTTTTATGCAGGGTGCAATGATGTCTGTAGTATTTTTATGCAGGGTGTAATGATGTGTGTAGTATCATTATGCAGGGTGTAATGATGTGTAGTATTTTTATGCAGGGTGTAATGATGTCTGTAGTATTTTTATGCAGGGTGTAATGATGTGTGTAGTATCATTATGCAGGGTGTAATGATGTGTAGTATTTTTATGCAGGGTGTAATGGTGTGTGTAGTATCATTATGCAGGGTGTAATGATGTGTGTAGTATCATTATGCAGGGTGTAATGATGTCTGTAGTTTTTTATGCAGGGTGTAATGTGTGTAGTATTTTTATGCAGGGTGTAATGATGTGTGTAGTATTTTTATGCAGGGTGTAATGATGTGTGTAGTATTTTTATTCAGGGTGTAATGATGTGTGTAGTATTTTTATGCAGGGTGTAATGATGTGTGTAGTATCATTATGCAGGGTGTAATGATGTGTGTAGTATTTTTATGCAGGGTGTAACGATGTGTGTTGTATTTTTTTCAGGGTGTAACGATGTGTGTAGTATTTTTATGCAGGGTGTAATGATGTGGGTAGTATATTTATGCAGGGTGTAATGATGTGTGTAGTATTTTTATGCAGGGTGTAATGATGTCTGTAGTATTTTTATGCAGATTGTAATGATGTGTGTAGTATTTTTATGCAGGGTGTAATAATGTCTGTAGTATTTTATGCAGGGTGTAATGATGTGTGTAGTATATTTATGCAGGGTGTAATGATGTGTGTAGTATATTTATGCAGGGTGTAGTGATGTGGGTAGTATTTTTATGCAGGGTGTAATGATGTGTAGTATTTTTATGCAGGGTGTAATGATGTGTGTAGTATTTTTATGCAGGGTGTAATGATGTGTGTAGTATTTTATGCAGGGTGTAATGATGTGTGTAGTATATTTATTCAGGGTGTAATGATGTGGGTAGTATTTTTATTCAGGGTGTAATGATGTGTGTAGTATTTTTATTCAGGGTGTAATGATGTGTGTAGTATTTTTATTCAGGGTGTAATGATGTGTGTAGTATTTTTATTCAGGGTGTAATGATGTGGGTAGTATTTTTATGCAGGGTGTAATGATGTGTGTAGTATTTTTATGCAGGGTGTAATGATGTCTGTAGTATTTTTATGCAGGGTGTAAAGATGCCTGTAGTATTTTTATGCAGGGTGTAATGATGTCTGTAGTATTTTTATGCAGGGTGTAATGATGTCTGTAGTATTTTTATGCAGGGTGTAATGATGCCTGTAGTATTTTTATGCAGGGTGTAATGATGTCTGTAGTATTTTTATGCAGGGTGTAATGATGTGTGTAGTATCATTATGCAGGGTGTAATGATGTGTAGTATTTTTATGCAGGGTGTAAAGATGCCTGTAGTATTTTTATGCAGGGTGTAATGATGTCTGTAGTATTTTTATGCAGGGTGTAATGATGTGTGTAGTATCATTATGCAGGGTGTAATGATGTGTAGTATTTTTATGCAGGGTGTAATGATGTCTGTAGTATTTTTATGCAGGGTGTAATGATGTGTTAGTATCATTATGCAGGGTGTAATGATGTGTAGTATTTTTATGCAGGGTGTAATGATGTGTGTAGTATCATTATGCAGGGTGTAATGATGTGTGTAGTATCATTATGCAGGGTGTAATGATGTCTGTAGTATTTTTATGCAGGGTGTAATGATGTGTGTAGTATTTTTATGCAGGGTGGTAGTGCAGGGTGTAATGATGTGTAGTATTTTTATGCAGGGTGTAATGATGTCTGTAGTATTTTTATGAAAGGTGTAATGATGTGGGTAGTATTTTTATGCAGGGTGTAATGATGTGTGTAGTATTTTTATGCAGGGTGTAATGATGTGTGTAGTATCATTATGCAGGGTGTAATGATGTGTGTAGTATTTTTATGCATGGTGTAATGATGTGTGTAGTATTTTTATGCAGGGTGTAATGATATCTGTAGTATTTTTATGCAGGGTGTAATGATGTCTGTAGTATTTTTATGCAGGGTGTAATGATGTGTGTAGTATCATTATGCAGGGTGTAATGATGTGTAGTATTTTTATGCAGGGTGTAATGATGTCTGTAGTATTTTTATGCAGGGTGTAATGTTGTGTGTAGTATCATTATGCAGGGTGTAATGATGTGTAGTATTTTATGCAGGGTGTAATGTGTGTGTAGTATTTTATGCAGGGTGTAATGATGTGTGTAGTATTTTTATGCAGGGTGTAATGATGTGTGTAGTATTTTTATGCAGGGTGTAATGATGTGTGTAGTATTTTTATGCAGGGTGTAATGATGTGTGTAGTATTTTTATGCAGGGTGTAATGATGTGTGTAGTATCATTAAGGGTGTAATTATGTGTGTAGTATTTTTATGCAGGGTGTAATGATGTGTGTAGTATTTTTTTCAGGGTGTAACGATGTGTGTAGTATTTTATGCAGGGTGTAATGATGTGGGTAGTATATTTATGCAGGGTGTAATGATGTGTGTAGTATTTTTATGCAGGGTGTAATGATGTGTGTAGTATTTTTATGCAGGGTGTAATGATGTGTGTAGTATTTTTATGCAGGGTGTAATGATGTGTGTAGTATATTTATGCAGGGTGTAATGATGTGTGTAGTATTTTTATGCAGGGTGTAATGATGTGTGTAGTATTTTTATGCAGGGTGTAATGATGTGTGTAGTATTTTTATGCAGGGTGTAATGATGTGGGTAGTATATTTATGCAGGGTGTAATGATGTGTGTAGTATTTTTATGCAGGGTGTAATGATTTGTGTAGTATTTTTATGCAGGGTGTAATGATGTGTGTAGTATTTTTATGCAGGGTGTAATGATGTGTGTAGTATATTTATGCAGGGTGTAATGATGTGTGTAGTATTTTTATGCAGGGTGTAATGATGTGTAGTATTTTTATGCAGGGTGTAATGTGTGTAGTATTTTTATGCAGGGTGTAATGATGTGTAGTATTTTTATGCAGGGTGTAATGATGCCTGTAGTATTTTTATGAAAGGTGTAATGATGTGGGTAGTATTTTTATGTAGGGTGTAATGATGTGTGTAGTATTTTTATGCAGGGTGTAATGATGTGTGTAGTATATTTATGCATGGTGTAATGATGTCTGTAGTATTTTTATGCAGGGTGTAATGATGTCTGTAGTATTTTTATGCAGGGTGTAATGATGTCTGTAGTATTTTTATGCAGGGTGTAATGATGTCTGTAGTATTTTTATGCAGGGTGTAATGATGTCTGTAGTATTTTTATGCAGGTTGTAATGATGTCTGTAGTATTTTTATGCAGGGTGTAATGATGTGTGTAGTATCATTATGCAGGGTGTAATGATGTGTAGTATTTTTATGCAGGGTGTAATGATGTCTGTAGTATTTTTATGCAGGGTGTAATGATGTGTGTAGTATCATTATGCAGGGTGTAATGATGTCTGTAGTATTTTTATGCAGGGTGTAATGATGTGTGTAGTATTTTTATGCCGGGTGTAATGATGTGTGTAGTATTTTTATGCCGGGTGTAATGTGTGTAGTATTTTTATGCAGGGTGTAATGATGTGTAGTATTTTTATGCAGGGTGTAATGATGTCTGTAGTATTTTTATGAAAGGTGTAATGATGTGGGTAGTATTTTTATGTAGGGTGTAATGATGTGTGTAGTATTTTTATGCAGGGTGTAATGATGTGTGTAGTATCATTATGCAGGGTGTAATGATGTGTGTAGTATTTTTATGCATGGTGTAATGATGTGTGTAGTATTTTTATGCAGGGTGTAATGATATCTAGTATTTTTATGCAGGGTGCAATGATGTCTGTAGTATTTTTATGCAGGGTGTAATGATGTGTGTAGTATCATTATGCAGGGTGTAATGATGTGTAGTATTTTTATGCAGGGTGTAATGATGTCTGTAGTATTTTTATGCAGGGTGTAATGATGTGTGTAGTATCATTATGCAGGGTGTAATGATGTGTAGTATTTTTATGCAGGGTGTAATGGTGTGTGTAGTATCATTATGCAGGGTGTAATGATGTGTGTAGTATCATTATGCAGGGTGTAATGATGTCTGTAGTTTTTTATGCAGGGTGTAATGTGTGTAGTATTTTTATGCAGGGTGTAATGATGTGTGTAGTATTTTTATGCAGGGTGTAATGATGTGTGTAGTATTTTTATTCAGGGTGTAATGATGTGTGTAGTATTTTTATGCAGGGTGTAATGATGTGTAGTATCATTATGCAGGGTGTAATGATGTGTGTAGTATTTTTATGCAGGGTGTAACGATGTGTGTTGTATTTTTTTCAGGGTGTAACGATGTGTGTAGTATTTTTATGCAGGGTGTAATGATGTGGGTAGTATATTTATGCAGGGTGTAATGATGTGTGTAGTATTTTTATGCAGGGTGTAATGATGTCTGTAGTATTTTTATGCAGATTGTAATGATGTGTGTAGTATTTTTATGCAGGGTGTAATAATGTCTGTAGTATTTTATGCAGGGTGTAATGATGTGTGTAGTATATTTATGCAGGGTGTAATGATGTGTGTAGTATATTTATGCAGGGTGTAGTGATGTGGGTAGTATTTTTATGCAGGGTGTAATGATGTGTAGTATTTTTATGCAGGGTGTAATGATGTGTGTAGTATTTTTATGCAGGGTGTAATGATGTGTGTAGTATTTTATGCAGGGTGTAATGATGTGTGTAGTATATTTATTCAGGGTGTAATGATGTGGGTAGTATTTTTATTCAGGGTGTAATGATGTGTGTAGTATTTTTATTCAGGGTGTAATGATGTGTGTAGTATTTTTATTCAGGGTGTAATGATGTGGGTAGTATTTTTATGCAGGGTGTAATGATGTGTGTAGTATTTTTATGCAGGGTGTAATGATGTCTGTAGTATTTTTATGCAGGGTGTAAAGATGCCTGTAGTATTTTTATGCAGGGTGTAATGATGTCTGTAGTATTTTTATGCAGGGTGTAATGATGTCTGTAGTATTTTAATGCAGGGTGTAATGATGTCTGTAGTATTTTTATGCAGGGTGTAATGATGTGTTTAGTATTTTTATGCAGGTTGTAATGATGTGTGTAGTATTTTTATGCAGGGTGTAATGATGTCTGTAGTATTTTTATGCAGGGTGTAATGATGTCTGTAGTATTTTTATGCAGGGTGTAATGATGTGTGTAGTATATTTATGCATGGTGTAATGATGTCTGTAGTATTTTTATGCAGGGTGTAATGATGTCTGTAGTATTTTTATGCAGGGTGTAATGATGTCTGTAGTATTTTTATGCAGGGTGTAATGATGTCTGTAGTATTTTTATGCAGGGTGTAATGATGTCTGTAGTATTTTTATGCAGGTTGTAATGATGTCTGTAGTATTTTTATGCAGGGTGTAATGATGTGTGTAGTATCATTATGCAGGGTGTAATGATGTGTAGTATTTTTATGCAGGGTGTAATGATGTCTGTAGTATTTTTATGCAGGGTGTAATGATGTGTGTAGTATCATTATGCAGGGTGTAATGATGTCTGTAGTATTTTTATGCAGGGTGTAATGATGTGTGTAGTATTTTTATGCCGGGTGTAATGATGTGTAGTATTTTTATGCCGGGTGTAATGTGTGTAGTATTTTTATGCAGGGTGTAATGATGTGTAGTATTTTTATGCAGGGTGTAATGATGTCTGTAGTATTTTTATGAAAGGTGTAATGATGTGGGTAGTATTTTTATGTAGGGTGTAATGATGTGTGTAGTATTTTTATGCAGGGTGTAATGATGTGTGTAGTATCATTATGCAGGGTGTAATGATGTGTGTAGTATTTTTATGCATGGTGTAATGATGTGTGTAGTATTTTTATGCAGGGTGTAATGATATCTAGTATTTTTATGCAGGGTGCAATGATGTCTGTAGTATTTTTATGCAGGGTGTAATGATGTGTGTAGTATCATTATGCAGGGTGTAATGATGTGTAGTATTTTTATGCAGGGTGTAATGATGTCTGTAGTATTTTTATGCAGGGTGTAATGATGTGTGTAGTATCATTATGCAGGGTGTAATGATGTGTAGTATTTTTATGCAGGGTGTAATGGTGTGTGTAGTATCATTATGCAGGGTGTAATGATGTGTGTAGTATCATTATGCAGGGTGTAATGATGTCTGTAGTTTTTATGCAGGGTGTAATGTGTGTAGTATTTTTATGCAGGGTGTAATGATGTGTGTAGTATTTTATGCAGGGTGTAATGATGTGTGTAGTATTTTTATTCAGGGTGTAATGATGTGTGTAGTATTTTTATGCAGGGTGTAATGATGTGTGTAGTATCATTATGCAGGGTGTAATGATGTGTGTAGTATTTTTATGCAGGGTGTAACGATGTGTGTTGTATTTTTTCAGGGTGTAACGATGTGTGTAGTATTTTTATGCAGGGTGTAATGATGTGGGTAGTATATTTATGCAGGGTGTAATGATGTGTGTAGTATTTTTATGCAGGGTGTAATGATGTCTGTAGTATTTTTATGCAGATTGTAATGATGTGTGTAGTATTTTTATGCAGGGTGTAATAATGTCTGTAGTATTTTATGCAGGGTGTAATGATGTGTGTAGTATATTTATGCAGGGTGTAATGATGTGTGTAGTATATTTATGCAGGGTGTAGTGATGTGGGTAGTATTTTTATGCAGGGTGTAATGATGTGTAGTATTTTTATGCAGGGTGTAATGATGTGTGTAGTATTTTTATGCAGGGTGTAATGATGTGTGTAGTATTTTATGCAGGGTGTAATGATGTGTGTAGTATATTTATTCAGGGTGTAATGATGTGGGTAGTATTTTTATTCAGGGTGTAATGATGTGTGTAGTATTTTTATTCAGGGTGTAATGATGTGTAGTATTTTTATTCAGGGTGTAATGATGTGGGTAGTATTTTTATGCAGGGTGTAATGATGTGTGTAGTATTTTTATGCAGGGTGTAATGATGTCTGTAGTATTTTTATGCAGGGTGTAAAGATGCCTGTAGTATTTTTATGCAGGGTGTAATGATGTCTGTAGTATTTTTATTGTAATGATGTCTGTAGTATTTTAATGCAGGGTGTAATGATGTCTGTAGTATTTTTATGCAGGGTGTAATGATGTGTTTAGTATTTTTATGCAGGGTGTAATGATGTGTGTAGTATTTTTATGCAGGGTGTAATGATGTCTGTAGTATTTTTATGCAGGGTGTAATGATGTCTGTAGTATTTTTATGCAGGGTGTAATGATGTGTGTAGTATATTTATGCATGGTGTAATGATGTCTGTAGTATTTTTATGCAGGGTGTAATGATGTCTGTAGTATTTTTATGCAGGGTGTAATGATGTCTGTAGTATTTTTATGCAGGGTGTAATGATGTCTGTAGTATTTTTATGCAGGGTGTAATGATGTCTGTAGTATTTTTATGCAGGTTGTAATGATGTCTGTAGTATTTTTATGCAGGGTGTAATGATGTGTGTAGTATCATTATGCAGGGTGTAATGATGTGTAGTATTTTTATGCAGGGTGTAATGATGTCTGTAGTATTTTTATGCAGGGTGTAATGATGTGTGTAGTATCATTATGCAGGGTGTAATGATGTCTGTAGTATTTTTATGCAGGGTGTAATGATGTGTGTAGTATTTTTATGCGGGTGTAATGATGTGTGTAGTATTTTTATGCGGGTGTAATGTGTGTAGTATTTTTATGCAGGGTGTAATGATGTGTAGTATTTTTATGCAGGGTGTAATGATGTCTGTAGTATTTTTATGAAAGGTGTAATGATGTGGGTAGTATTTTTATGTAGGGTGTAATGATGTGTGTAGTATTTTTATGCAGGGTGTAATGATGTGTGTAGTATCATTATGCAGGGTGTAATGATGTGTGTAGTATTTTTATGCATGGTGTAATGATGTGTGTAGTATTTTTATGCAGGGTGTAATGATATCTAGTATTTTTATGCAGGGTGCAATGATGTCTGTAGTATTTTTATGCAGGGTGTAATGATGTGTGTAGTATCATTATGCAGGGTGTAATGATGTGTAGTATTTTTATGCAGGGTGTAATGATGTCTGTAGTATTTTTATGCAGGGTGTAATGATGTGTGTAGTATCATTATGCAGGGTGTAATGATGTGTAGTATTTTTATGCAGGGTGTAATGGTGTGTGTAGTATCATTATGCAGGGTGTAATGATGTGTGTAGTATCATTATGCAGGGTGTAATGATGTCTGTAGTTTTTATGCAGGGTGTAATGTGTGTAGTATTTTTATGCAGGGTGTAATGATGTGTGTAGTATTTTTATGCAGGGTGTAATGATGTGTGTAGTATTTTTATTCAGGGTGTAATGATGTGTGTAGTATTTTTATGCAGGGTGTAATGATGTGTGTAGTATCATTATGCAGGGTGTAATGATGTGTGTAGTATTTTTATGCAGGGTGTAACGATGTGTGTTGTATTTTTTTCAGGGTGTAACGATGTGTGTAGTATTTTTATGCAGGGTGTAATGATGTGGGTAGTATATTTATGCAGGGTGTAATGATGTGTGTAGTATTTTTATGCAGGGTGTAATGATGTCTGTAGTATTTTTATGCAGATTGTAATGATGTGTGTAGTATTTTTATGCAGGGTGTAATAATGTCTGTAGTATTTTATGCAGGGTGTAATGATGTGTGTAGTATATTTATGCAGGGTGTAATGATGTGTGTAGTATATTTATGCAGGGTGTAGTGATGTGGGTAGTATTTTTATGCAGGGTGTAATGATGTGTAGTATTTTTATGCAGGGTGTAATGATGTGTGTAGTATTTTTATGCAGGGTGTAATGATGTGTGTAGTATTTTATGCAGGGTGTAATGATGTGTGTAGTATATTTATTCAGGGTGTAATGATGTGGGTAGTATTTTTATTCAGGGTGTAATGATGTGTGTAGTATTTTTATTCAGGGTGTAATGATGTGTAGTAGTATTTTTATTCAGGGTGTAATGATGTGGGTAGTATTTTTATGCAGGGTGTAATGATGTGTGTAGTATTTTTATGCAGGGTGTAATGATGTCTGTAGTATTTTTATGCAGGGTGTAAAGATGCCTGTAGTATTTTTATGCAGGGTGTAATGATGTCTGTAGTATTTTTATGCAGGGTGTAATGATGTCTGTAGTATTTTAATGCAGGGTGTAATGATGTCTGTAGTATTTTTATGCAGGGTGTAATGATGTCTGTAGTATTTTTATGCAGGGTGTAATGATGTCTGTAGTATTTTTATGCAGGGTGTAATGATGTCTGTAGTATTTTTATGCAGGGTGTAATGATGTCTGTAGTATTTTTATGCAGGGTGTAATGATGTGTGTAGTATCATTATGCAGGGTGTAATGATGTGTAGTATTTTTATGCAGGGTGTAATGATGTCTGTAGTATTTTTATGCAGGGTGTAATGATGTGTGTAGTATCATTATGCAGGGTGTAATGATGTGTAGTATTTTTATGCAGGGTGTAATGATGTGTGTAGTATCATTATGCAGGGTGTAATGATGTGTGTAGTATCATTATGCAGGGTGTAATGATGTCTGTTGTATTTTTATGCAGGGTGTAATGATGTGTGTAGTATTTTTATGCAGGGTGTAATGTGTGTAGTATTTTTATGCAGGGTGTAATGATGTGTAGTATTTTTATGCAGGGTGTAATGATGTCTGTAGTATTTTTATGAAAGGTGTAATGATGTGGGTAGTATTTTTATGTAGGGTGTAATGATGTGTGTAGTATTTTTATAGGGTGTAATGATGTGTGTAGTATCATTATGCAGGGTGTAATGATGTGTGTAGTATTTTTATGCATGGTGTAATGATGTGTGTAGTATTTTTATGCAGGGTGTAATGATATCTGTAGTATTTTTATGCAGGGTGTAATGATGTCTGTAGTATTTTTATGCAGGGTGTAATGATGTGTGTAGTATCATTATGCAGGGTGTAATGATGTGTAGTATTTTTATGCAGGGTGTAATGATGTCTGTAGTATTTTTATGCAGGGTGTAATGTTGTGTGTAGTATCATTATGCAGGGTGTAATGATGTGTAGTATTTTTTTATGCAGGGTGTAATGGTGTGTGTAGTATCATTATGCAGGGTGTAATGATGTGTGTAGTATTTTTATGCAGGGTGTAATGATGTGTGTAGTATTTTTATGCAGGGTGTAATGATGTGTAGTATTTTTATGCAGGGTGTAATGATGTGTGTAGTATTTTTATGCAGGGTGTAATGATGTGTGTAGTATTTTTATGCAGGGTGTAATGATGTGTGTAGTATTTTTATGCAGGGTGTAATGATGTGTGTAGTATCATTATGCAGGGGTGTAATTATGTGTGTAGTATTTTTATGCAGGGTGTAACGATGTGTGTTGTATTTTCAGGGTGTAACGATGTGTGTAGTATTTTATGCAGGGTGTAATGATGTGGGTAGTATATTTATGCAGGGTGTAATGATGTGTGTAGTATTTTTATGCAGGGTGTAATGATGTGTAGTATTTTTATGCAGGGTGTAATGATGTGTGTAGTATTTTTATGCAGGGTGTAATGATGTGTGTAGTATATTTATGCAGGGTGTAATGATGTGTGTAGTATTTTTATGCAGGGTGTAATGATGTGTGTAGTATTTTTATGCAGGGTGTAATGTGTGTAGTATTTTTATGCAGGGTGTAATGATGTGTAGTATTTTTATGCAGGGTGTAATGATGTCTGTAGTATTTTTATGCAGGGTGTAATGATGTGTGTAGTATATTTATGCAGGGTGTAATGATGTGTGTAGTATTTTTATGCAGGGTGTAATGATGTGTGTAGTATTTTTATGCAGGGTGTAATGTGTGTAGTATTTTTATGCAGGGTGTAATGATGTGTAGTATTTTTATGCAGGGTGTAATGGTGTCTGTAGTATTTTTATGAAACGTGTAATGATGTGGGTTGTATTTTTATGTAGGGTGTAATGATGTGTGTAGTATTTTTATGCAGGGTGTAATGATGTGTGTAGTATATTTATGCATGGTGTAATGATGTCTGTAGTATTTTTATGCAGGGTGTAATGATGTCTGTAGTATTTTTATGCAGGGTGTAATGATGTCTAGTATTTTTATGCAGGGTGTAATGATGTCTGTAGTATTTTTATGCAGGGTGTAATGATGTGTGTAGTATCATTATGCAGGGTGTAATGATGTGTAGTATTTTTATGCAGGGTGTAATGATGTCTGTAGTATCATTATACAGGGTGTAATGATGTCTGTAGTATTTTTATGCAGGGTGTAATGATGTGTGTAGTATTTGTATGCAGGTTGTAATGATGTGTGTAGTATTTTTATGCAGGGTGTAATGATGTGTGTAGTATATTTATTCTGGGTGTAATGATGTGGGTAGTATTTTTATTCAGGGTGTAATGATGTGTGTAGTATTTTTATTCAGGGTGTAATGATGTGTGTAGTATTTTTATTCAGGGTGTAATGATGTGGGTAGTATTTTTATTCAGGGTGTAATGATGTGTGTAGTATTTTTATTCAGGGTGTAATGATGTGTGTAGTATTTTTATGCAGGGGGTAATGATGTGTGTAGTATATTTATGCAGGGTGTAATGATGTGTGTAGTATTTTTATGCAGGGTGTAATGATGTGAGTAGTATTTTTATTCAGGGT